>NW_026610951.1:0-143654 GCF_029499605.1 Hyla sarda | reverse complement strand
AATCCATAACCCGGATTTGCCAGGAACCCTTCTTACTCCTCCTACTTGCATGTGACACTGGGCTTAGGATCTGCATAGGAAACACACACACAAGCACACACGTACCTTTGTTGCCTGCAGATGCATCCTTGGCTGTCCCCAAACGGTATCAAACCAACACCCACGGGAAGCTGTAAGCATAGAGGACATGCCTGCACCCCATTGGACTTACCTGTGTGGGTTAAACCCGGGTTATTTGACAACCTATGGCGGTGATGGTTCTGCTCAGGCAGAGCAGTGCTGATGCTCCTCATAAAGCTGTCGCTGCTGTGAAGGTTCTAGGTGACATCACAAATCCCTATGGTTACATACACAACAAAGCTGGGTTGTTGTTGTTTACACTCTGCAAGGCCTGTGGAAGTGAGTGACATCATAGCACTGTAGTTCTGAGGGTTCTAGATGGATGCAACAATCTCCTGTTGCTTCTATGAAGGCCATAATAGACGACATCACCAAACAGCTCCATAGTCACATACACAGCAAAGGAGAGATGTTGTTTACACCTAGTGATGTCAGTGGTATTGAGTGACATCACAGCACAGTGCTAAGGCTCCTGGGCCTGGACACAGCAGCGGCTGCAATATCTCAACGGAGAATACGTTTATATATATGTGTGTGTGTGCGTGTATATATATATATATATATATATATATATATATTTCTCCGCCGAAATCACTTTTAAACCCATTTCCACCTTTTTTTCCCTTCTCTTCCTCTTACTTTTTTTTCACGTTTTTTTACGTTTTTCTCCTTTTCGCCTCTTTTCTGGGCGTATTATTCTTCTTTTTCTTCTTTTTTTTCGTCTAATGCATACCCCATCAGTGCAGCAATGCTTATTCAATACCGCCAGCAGATGGAGACACTGGGGGATAATTTTCTAAGAATTTATACTGATTTTTCCTGTCTGAATTTGTCGCACAGAAAGTTGCAGGCCAAATATGTGTGACATTTCTGCGACTTTAGCTTCTAGAGCATTTTTACAACATTATACATAGGTGCTGAATACATAAAAAGCGACTGTTCAGCGACAGACAAGTCGCATCGGCTGAAAGTAGGCCAGAATGTCAGTCCATGTTGGAGCAGGTTTAGATACAGTCTAAAGTATAGATCTCAAAGTCTGTGCACAGAATTTAGCAAGGGCCTCGCACCTTCTGATGCATCAGGTAGGTGCACAATAGCATAGCCTAACCCTCTGTACTTTGGTCTATATTGATGCGGGACATAGACAGCCAGCTGATGACCAATCCATTAGTGCAATGGATGGCTGGAAGCATTTGTCTTTGCCTTTGCAATACCACAGAAGCAATGCATGGTCAATGTACAGCAATGACACACCTGTGTGAACAGCCAGAGACCCCCCCCCCCCATGTTATGTTACATAGTTACATAGTTAGTACGGTCGAAAAAAGACATATGTCCATCAAGTTCAACCAGGGAATTAAGGGGTAGGGGTGTGGCGCGATATTGGGGAAGGGATGAGATTTATATTTCTTCATAAGCATTAATCTTATTTTGTCAATTAGGAACATTCAGCACCCACCCGCTATCAAGGCAGCTGCCTATCATGTCATGCCCTACCTGCACAGGTGTGCTGGGCTACTCAAATGATCCAATTAAGGAGGCCATTTAGTCAGCAGCAGCAGAAGTCCTGTGCCTGGACGCTCCAACAGCGGCCAGACACAAGCAGAAGCAGCAGAAGCAGCAGCAGCAGCACCACCTTTTGTTTTTTGGCTGCAGCAGCAGCAAGGCCCACAGGGCTGGCTAGCTGGCTAGCCAGCAAGCAGGTAGCAATGAAAGTAGGAATCTTTCTTTTTAACCCTGTAAGGGGGTGGTGCACTGTACCGAAGATACTGCCATATCGGGTCAATGCATAGGGCGACGGAAGCAAGCTTCGAAATCGGCCCCCGTTCTCAAAAATCCATTTAATATATGTCCCCAGATAGGGGACGTATCAGATATTAAACTGATAAGAACAGATACTACACTTGATCTTAGCCAAAAGGCCGAGAAGCGATAACCGTGAAAGGGGCGGGCCCAACAAGGTGCCCTTCATGGGCACTATCACTGCTTGCTGTCAGGGAGGCTGCCAGACAATTTTCCATGCACACTCTGGGCTGGGGGGCAGTCAACCACCAGTACACACAGCAGAACCTAAACCCATACCATTATTGCTAAGCAGCAAGACAGGGGCCCATTGCACTCCCACGGGGCCTTTTTAAATGCAATCCATAACCCGGATTTGCCAGGAACCCTTCTTACTCCTCCTACTTGCATGTGACACTGGGCTTAGGATCTGCATAGGAAACACACACACAAGCACACACCTACCTTTGTTGCACTGCAGATGCCTCCTTGGCTGTCCCCAAACGGTATCAAACCAACACCCACGGGAAGCTGTAAGCATAGAGGACATGCCTGCACCCCATTGGACTTACCTGTGTGGGTTAAACCCGGGTTATTTGACAACCTATGGCGGTGATGGTTCTGCTCAGGCAGAGCAGTGCTGATGCTCCTCATAAAGCTGTCGCTGCTGTGAAGGTTCTAGGTGACATCACAAATCCCTATGGTTACATACACAACAAAGCTGGGTTGTTGTTGTTTACACTCTGCAAGGCCTGTGGAAGTGAGTGACATCATAGCACTGTAGTTCTGAGGGTTCTAGATGGATGCAACAATCTCCTGTTGCTTCTATGAAGGCCATAATAGACGACATCACCAAACAGCTCCATAGTCACATACACAGCAAAGGAGAGATGTTGTTTACACCTAGTGATGTCAGTGGTATTGAGTGACATCACAGCACAGTGCTAAGGCTCCTGGGCCTGGACACAGCAGCGGCTGCAATATCTCAACGGAGAATACGTTTATATATATGTGTGTGTGTGCGCGTATATATATATATATATTTATATATATATATATATATATATATATATATATATTTCTCCGCCGAAATCACTTTTAAACCCATTTCCACCTTTTTTTCCCTTCTCTTCCTCTTACTTTTTTTTCACGTTTTTTTACGTTTTTCTCCTTTTCGCCTCTTTTCTGGCGTATTATTCTTCTTTTTCTTCTTTTTTTTCGTCTAATGCATACCCCATCAGTGCAGCAATGCTTATTCAATACCGCCAGCAGATGGAGACACTGGGGGATAATTTTCTAAGGATTTATACTGATTTTTCCTGTCTGAATTTGTCGCACAGAAAGTTGCAGGCCAAATATGTGTGACATTTCTGCGACTTTAGCTTCTAGAGCATTTTTACAACATTATACATAGGTGCTGAATACATAAAAAGCGACTGTTCAGCGACAGACAAGTCGCATCGGCTGAAAGTAGGCCAGAATGTCAGTCATGTTGGAGCAGGTTTAGATACAGTCTAAAGTATAGATCTCAAAGTCTGTGCACAGAATTTAGCAAGGGCCTCGCACCTTCTGATGCATCAGGTAGGTGCACAATAGCATAGCCTAACCCTCTGTACTTTGGTCTATATTGATGCGGGACATAGACAGCCAGCTGATGACCAATCCATTAGTGCAATGGATGGCTGGAAGCATTTGTCTTTGCCTTTGCAATACCACAGAAGCAATGCATGGTCAATGTACAGCAATGACACACCTGTGTGAACAGCCAGGAGACCCCCCCCCCCCCCCCCCCATGTTATGTTACATAGTTACATAGTTAGTACGGTCGAAAAAAGACATATGTCCATCAAGTTCAACCAGGGAATTAAGGGGTAGGGGTGTGGCGCGATATTGGGGAAGGGATGAGATTTTATATTTCTTCATAAGCATTAATCTTATTTTGTCAATTAGGAACATTCAGCACCCACCCGCTATCAAGGCAGCTGCCTATCATGTCATGCCCTACCTGCACAGGTGTGCTGGCTACTCAAATGATCCAATTAAGGAGGCCATTTAGTCAGCAGCAGCAGAAGTCCTGTGCCTGGACGCTCCAACAGCGGCCAGACACAAGCAGAAGCAGCAGCACCAGCACAGCACAGCAGCCACAGCACACCCACCTTTGTTTTTTGGCTGCAGCAGCAGCAAGGCCCACAGGGCTGGCTAGCTGGCTAGCCAGCAAGCAGGTAGCAATGAAAGTAGGAATCTTTCTTTTAACCCTGTAAGGGGGTGGTGCACTGTACCCGAAGATACTGCCATATCGGGTCAATGCATAGGGCGACGGAAGCAAGCTTCGAAATCGGCCCCCGTTCTCAAAAATCCATTTAATATATGGTCCCCAGATAGGGGACGTATCAGATATTAAACTGATAAGAACAGATACTACACTTGATCTTAGCCAAAAGGCCGAGAAGCGATAACCGTGAAAGGGGGCGGGCCCAACAAGGTGCCCTTCATGGGCACTATCACTGCTTGCTGTCAGGGAGGCTGCCAGACAATTTTCCATGCACACTCTGGGCTGTAGGGGGGCAGTCAACCACCAGTACACACAGCAGAACCTAAACCCATACCATTATTGCTAAGCAGCAAGACAGGGGCCCATTGCACTCCCACGGGGCCTTTTTAAATGCAATCCATAACCCGGATTTGCCAGGAACCCTTCTTACTCCTCCTACTTGCATGTGACACTGGGCTTAGGATCTGCATAGGAAACACACACACAAGCACACACCTACCTTTGTTGCCTGCAGATGCCTCCTTGGCTGTCCCCAAACGGTATCAAACCAACACCCACGGGAAGCTGTAAGCATAGAGGACATGCCTGCACCCCATTGGACTTACCTGTGTGGGTTAAACACGGGTTATTTGACAACCTATGGCGGTGATGGTTCTGCTCAGGCAGAGCAGTGCTGATGCTCCTCATAAAGTTGTCGCTGCTGTGAAGGTTCTAGGTGACATCACAAATCCCTATGGTTACATACACAACAAAGCTGGGTTGTTGTTGTTTACACTCTGCAAGGCCTGTGGAAGTGAGTGACATCATAGCACTGTAGTTCTGAGGGTTCTAGATGGATGCAACAATCTCCTGTTGCTTCTATGAAGGCCATAATAGACGACATCACCAAACAGCTCCATAGTCACATACACAGCAAAGGAGAGATGTTGTTTACACCTAGTGATGTCAGTGGTATTGAGTGACATCACAGCACAGTGCTAAGGCTCCTGGGCCTGGACACAGCAGCGGCTGCAATATCTCAACGGAGAATACGTTTATATATATGTGTGTGTGTGCGCGTATATATATATATATATATATATATATATATATTTCTCCGCCGAAATCACTTTTAAACCCATTTCCACCTTTTTTTCCCTTCTCTTCCTCTTACTTTTTTTTCACGTTTTTTTACGTTTTTCTCCTTTTCGCCTCTTTTCTGGGCGTATTATTCTTCTTTTTCTTCTTTTTTTTCGTCTAATGCATACCCCATCAGTGCAGCAATGCTTATTCAATACCGCCAGCAGATGGAGACACTGGGGGATAATTTTCTAAGGATTTATACTGATTTTTCCTGTCTGAATTTGTCGCACAGAAAGTTGCAGGCCAAATATGTGTGACATTTCTGCGACTTTAGCTTCTAGAGCATTTTTACAACATTATACATAGGTGCTGAATACATAAAAAGCGGACTGTTCAGCGACAGACAAGTCGCATCGGCTGAAAGTAGGCCAGAATGTCAGGTCCATGTTGGAGCAGGTTTAGATACAGTCTAAAGTATAGATCTCAAAGTCTGTGCACAGAATTTAGCAAGGGCCTCGCACCTTCTGATGCATCAGGTAGGTGCACAGTAGCATAGCCTAACCCTCTGTACTTTGGTCTATATTGATGCGGGGACATAGACAGCCAGCTGATGACCAATCCATTAGTGCAATGGATGGCTGGAAGCATTTGTCTTTGCCTTTGCAATACCACAGAAGCAATGCATGGTCAATGTACAGCAATGACACACCTGTGTGAACAGCCAGGAGACCCCCCCCCCCCATGTTATGTTACATAGTTACATAGTTAGTACGGTCGAAAAAAGACATATGTCCATCAAGTTCAACCAGGGAATTAAGGGGTAGGGGTGTGGCGCGATATTGGGGAAGGGATGAGATTTTATATTTCTTCATAAGCATTAATCTTATTTTGTCAATTAGGAACATTCAGCACCCACCCGCTATCAAGGCAGCTGCCTATCATGTCATGCCCTACCTGCACAGGTGTGCTGGCTACTCAAATGATCCAATTAAGGAGGCCATTTAGTCAGCAGCAGCAGAAGTCCTGTGCCTGGACGCTCCAACAGCGGCCAGACACAAGCAGAAGCAGAAGCAGCAGAAGCAGCAGCAGCACCACCTTTTGTTTTTTGGCTGCAGCAGCAGCAAGGCCCACAGGGCTGGCTGGCTAGCTGGCTAGCCAGCAAGCAGGTAGCAATGAAAGTAGGAATCTTTCTTTTTAACCCTGTAAGGGGGTGGTGCACTGTACCCGAAGATACTGCCATATCGGGTCAATGCATAGGGCGACGGAAGCAAGCTTCGAAATCGGCCCCCGTTCTCAAAAATCCATTTAATATATGGTCCCCAGATAGGGGACGTATCAGATATTAAACTGATAAGAACAGATACTACACTTGATCTTAGCCAAAAGGCCGAGAAGCGATAACCGTGAAAGGGGCGGGCCCAACAAGGTGCCCTTCATGGGCACTATCACTGCTTGCTGTCAGGGAGGCTGCCAGACAATTTTCCATGCACACTCTGGGCTGGGGGGCAGTCAACCACCAGTACACACAGCAGAACCTAAACCCATACCATTATTGCTAAGCAGCAAGACAGGGGCCCATTGCACTCCCACGGGGCCTTTTTAAATGCAATCCATAACCCGGATTTGCCAGGAACCCTTCTTACTCCTCCTACTTGCATGTGACACTGGGCTTAGGATCTGCATAGGAAACACACACACAAGCACACACCTACCTTTGTTGCCTGCAGATGCCTCCTTGGCTGTCCCCAAACGGTATCAAACCAACACCCACGGGAAGCTGTAAGCATAGAGGACATGCCTGCACCCCATTGGACTTACCTGTGTGGGTTAAACCCGGGTTATTTGACAACCTATGGCGGTGATGGTTCTGCTCAGGCAGAGCAGTGCTGATGCTCCTCATAAAGCTGTCGCTGCTGTGAAGGTTCTAGGTGACATCACAAATCCCTATGGTTACATACACAACAAAGCTGGGTTGTTGTTGTTTACACTCTGCAAGGCCTGTGGAAGTGAGTGACATCATAGCACTGTAGTTCTGAGGGTTCTAGATGGATGCAACAATCTCCTGTTGCTTCTATGAAGGCCATAATAGACGACATCACCAAACAGCTCCATAGTCACATACACAGCAAAGGAGAGATGTTGTTTACACCTAGTGATGTCAGTGGTATTGAGTGACATCACAGCACAGTGCTAAGGCTCCTGGGCCTGGACACAGCAGCGGCTGCAATATCTCAACGGAGAATACGTTTATATATATGTGTGTGTGTGCGCGTATATATATATATATATATATATATATATATATATATATATATATTTCTCCGCCGAAATCACTTTTAAACCCATTTCCACCTTTTTTTCCCTTCTCTTCCTCTTACTTTTTTTTCACGTTTTTTTACGTTTTTCTCCTTTTCGCCTCTTTTCTGGGCGTATTATTCTTCTTTTTCTTCTTTTTTTTCGTCTAATGCATACCCCATCAGTGCAGCAATGCTTATTCAATACCGCCAGCAGATGGAGACACTGGGGGATAATTTTCTAAGGATTTATACTGATTTTTCCTGTCTGAATTTGTCGCACAGAAAGTTGCAGGCCAAATATGTGTGACATTTCTGCGACTTTAGCTTCTAGAGCATTTTTACAACATTATACATAGGTGCTGAATACATAAAAAGCGACTGTTCAGCGACAGACAAGTCGCATCGGCTGAAAGTAGGCCAGAATGTCAGTCCATGTTGGAGCAGGTTTAGATACAGTCTAAAGTATAGATCTCAAAGTCTGTGCACAGAATTTAGCAAGGGCCTCGCACCTTCTGATGCATCAGGTAGGTGCACAATAGCATAGCCTAACCCTCTGTACTTTGGTCTATATTGATGCGGGACATAGACAGCCAGCTGATGACCAATCCATTAGTGCAATGGATGGCTGGAAGCATTTGTCTTTGCCTTTGCAATACCACAGAAGCAATGCATGGTCAATGTACAGCAATGACACACCTGTGTGAACAGCCAGGAGACCCCCCCCCCCCCCCCCATGTTATGTTACATAGTTACATAGTTAGTACGGTCGAAAAAAGACATATGTCCATCAAGTTCAACCAGGGAATTAAGGGGTAGGGGTGTGGCGCGATATTGGGGAAGGGATGAGATTTTATATTTCTTCATAAGCATTAATCTTATTTTGTCAATTAGGAACATTCAGCACCCACCCGCTATCAAGGCAGCTGCCTATCATGTCATGCCCTACCTGCACAGGTGTGCTGGCTACTCAAATGATCCAATTAAGGAGGCCATTTAGTCAGCAGCAGCAGAAGTCCTGTGCCTGGACGCTCCAACAGCGGCCAGACACAAGCAGAAGCAGAAGCAGCAGAAGCAGCAGCAGCACCACCTTTTGTTTTTTGGCTGCAGCAGCAGCAAGGCCCACAGGGCTGGCTAGCTGGCTAGCCAGCAAGCAGGTAGCAATGAAAGTAGGAATCTTTCTTTTTAACCCTGTAAGGGGGTGGTGCACTGTACCCGAAGATACTGCCATATCGGGTCAATGCATAGGGCGACGGAAGCAAGCTTCGAAATCGGCCCCCGTTCTCAAAAATCCATTTAATATATGGTCCCCAGATAGGGGACGTATCAGATATTAAACTGATAAGAACAGATACTACACTTGATCTTAGCCAAAAGGCCGAGAAGCGATAACCGTGAAAGGGGCGGGCCCAACAAGGTGCCCTTCATGGGCACTATCACTGCTTGCTGTCAGGGAGGCTGCCAGACAATTTTCCATGCACACTCTGGGCTGGGGGGCAGTCAACCACCAGTACACACAGCAGAACCTAAACCCATACCATTATTGCTAAGCAGCAAGACAGGGGCCCATTGCACTCCCACGGGGCCTTTTTAAATGCAATCCATAACCCGGATTTGCCAGGAACCCTTCTTACTCCTCCTACTTGCATGTGACACTGGGCTTAGGATCTGCATAGGAAACACACACACAAGCACACACCTACCTTTGTTGCCTGCAGATGCCTCCTTGGCTGTCCCCAAACGGTATCAAACCAACACCCACGGGAAGCTGTAAGCATAGAGGACATGCCTGCACCCCATTGGACTTACCTGTGTGGGTTAAACCCGGGTTATTTGACAACCTATGGCGGTGATGGTTCTGCTCAGGCAGAGCAGTGCTGATGCTCCTCATAAAGTTGTCGCTGCTGTGAAGGTTCTAGGTGACATCACAAATCCCTATGGTTACATACACAACAAAGCTGGGTTGTTGTTGTTTACACTCTGCAAGGCCTGTGGAAGTGAGTGACATCATAGCACTGTAGTTCTGAGGGTTCTAGATGGATGCAACAATCTCCTGTTGCTTCTATGAAGGCCATAATAGACGACATCACCAAACAGCTCCATAGTCACATACACAGCAAAGGAGAGATGTTGTTTACACCTAGTGATGTCAGTGGTATTGAGTGACATCACAGCACAGTGCTAAGGCTCCTGGGCCTGGACACAGCAGCGGCTGCAATATCTCAACGGAGAATACGTTTATATATATGTGTGTGTGTGCGCGTATATATATATATATATATATATATATATATATATATATATATATATATATTCTCCGCCGAAATCACTTTTAAACCCATTTCCACCTTTTTTTCCCTTCTCTTCCTCTTACTTTTTTTTCACGTTTTTTTACGTTTTTCTCCTTTTCGCCTCTTTTCTGGGCGTATTATTCTTCTTTTTCTTCTTTTTTTTCGTCTAATGCATACCCCATCAGTGCAGCAATGCTTATTCAATACCGCCAGCAGATGGAGACACTGGGGGATAATTTTCTAAGGATTTATACTGATTTTTCCTGTCTGAATTTGTCGCACAGAAAGTTGCAGGCCAAATATGTGTGACATTTCTGCGACTTTAGCTTCTAGAGCATTTTTACAACATTATACATAGGTGCTGAATACATAAAAAGCGACTGTTCAGCGACAGACAAGTCGCATCGGCTGAAAGTAGGCCAGAATGTCAGTCCATGTTGGAGCAGGTTTAGATACAGTCTAAAGTATAGATCTCAAAGTCTGTGCACAGAATTTAGCAAGGGCCTCGCACCTTCTGATGCATCAGGTAGGTGCACAGTAGCATAGCCTAACCCTCTGTACTTTGGTCTATATTGATGCGGGACATAGACAGCCAGCTGATGACCAATCCATTAGTGCAATGGATGGCTGGAAGCATTTGTCTTTGCCTTTGCAATACCACAGAAGCAATGCATGGTCAATGTACAGCAATGACACACCTGTGTGAACAGCCAGGAGACCCCCCCCCCCCATGTTATGTTACATAGTTACATAGTTAGTACGGTCGAAAAAAGACATATGTCCATCAAGTTCAACCAGGGAATTAAGGGGTAGGGGTGTGGCGCGATATTGGGGAAGGGATGAGATTTTATATTTCTTCATAAGCATTAATCTTATTTTGTCAATTAGGAACATTCAGCACAAGGTTTCAACAAAATTTTATTGAATAAATAAGAAACCATACAAAATTTAAAACGCAAAATAATAAAAGGTTCACAAAAGTTTTAAAATACAAATAATAAAACCAGTAATAAAAGGAGAAAAAATAAAAATGGCAGGATAAAACATTATACAAATGTCATAAAAACTGATTATACTGTTATTTCGTTCCATAGAGGCAGACACCACATGGATGCTGCCTCGCTGGCCCCCAACTGTTTCTTGTCTCTTAGGTAATAGATGTACATCTCACTCAGGGCCAGCTTTATACAGTTTTTAACATCAATAAAATCATGTTTAAAAAGTAAGATGTTCCTAACTTTCCAGATGGCATTTTTAAAACAATTAATAATCATCCAGCAGATCATCTGCTGTTTAAAATTGGGGCAGTTAAAAAGACCGTAAAAGACACATTCGTGATTAAAATCTTTTAGGCCGCAGGCCCACTTCAAAAGTGGGCCTACCTTCCTCCAAAGCTCCCGTGCAAAAGGGCAGTTCCAAAATATGTGCAGCACCGTTTCGTCCACTCCGCAGCCATCTCTCGGGCACTTGGCTCTCGCCACCAGTCCTCGCCTGTGCTGGAACTCACGAGTAGGGAGGCACTGGTGGACGATTGCCCAGGCAAGATCCCTGTGTACATTCGCCAGAAACTTCCCGTACACGTTCCGCCATACCTTTTTGGATCTTGCCTGTGTGAAATTGGACACTGCCAGGGTAACCTCACTCCGCCTGAGGACCTTTGATACCTTTCTCTGGTCCCCCAGTATGTCAGGCTCCAAATCTTGGAGACCTAGGAGCCTGACTGTCTTTTCCAACACCACATAATGTTTTGGGGGACACAGAAGCACCGGAGCGTTCAGAGGGATGCGCAACCATCTTTTAAAAACCATGCCCGCAGCGTACCTTAAAAAGCAGCTAAAAATGCCATTGGATTTAATAATCTTAAAACAGAAACAGAAATACTTTATGTAAAAGAAAGTAAAAAGGTTAGGAACATCTTTCCCGCCATTATCTCTACTTTTGTACATAAAATCACGCTTTAATTTCTCCATTTTTGAACCCCATAAAAAAGTAAAAACAATTCTAGTTACTTTTTTAATGTATAAAATAGATGGAGGAAATACCATGGCAATGTATAGCATAATAGGGAGTAAAACCATCTTTATTATTAAAATCTTCCCCTCCATGGTAAGGTTTCTAAGATTCCACATTAAAATCTTCTTCTCCATCTTAGCTATAGCTGAATCCCAGTTAGGGCTCCCATCATTGACCTGGTTAAAAACAATACCTAAAACTTTAATTTGATCCTGTTGCATTGTGACTCCTGGGGTGATGGATGAATCCCAGGAGCCAATATAAAAACAGTCACATTTATCTGTGTTTAGCTTAAAACCAGAGACCTCGCAGAAATAGCTGGTGTTCCTCAATGCCCCCCTCATGGATGGAGAGTCCGGGCACAGTATGGTGACATCATCCATGTACCCCAACACCTTTAGATGGGTCCCTCCTCCACCAGGTATCGGTACGCCTCTTACTACCCGGTCTTTTCTGAGGAGGGCCATCAGTGGTTCGATTGCGCAAATAAAAAGGAGTGGGGACAGGGGGCAGCCCTGTTTGACACCTGATAAAAGAGGAACACCGCTGGTTAAAAAGCCATTAACAGAGACTTGACTAAAACAGGATCGGTATAAAAGCATGATTCGGCTTAAAATCGTTTCAGGCACTGCCATCTTTTTAAGAACTAAAAACAGGTATTCATGGGAGACCCTATCAAAGGCTTTTTCAAAGTCTAAGGATAAAATTGCTACAGTTTGATTTCTATCCTTAAAATACCATAAAACATCTCTTAAAATATTTAGGGATTCAGCTATAGACCTTCCAGGTACCCCACAAACCTGATTTGGGTGAACTAATTTATGAATAAAAGGTTTAAAACGGACAGCTAATAACTTGGCTAAAACTTTATAATCGACATTTAAAAGTGTGATGGGGCGCCAATTTTTTAGCATATCCTTTTCACCTTTTTTAAAAAGTAATGATACAATCCCCCTCCTCCAGGAAGGGGGAAGTTCATTAACAATAAAAGTTTCTTTATACAATAAAACCATATCATCCTTTAAAATATCCCAAAAAGCTAAATAAAATTCGATGGGTAAACCATCTTCCCCAGGGGCCTTCCCACTAGAAAAACTTTTAAAAACAAATAAAAGTTCATCTAAGTTAAGATCACGGGATAAAACCTCCTGGTCTAAAACATCTAGCTTAAAATCAAGGGAATTAAGAACATGTTCTAAAAAGGATGGATTAAGATCTTTCTTATTAAAAAGAAGCTGGTAGAAGTTAAAAACTGCATCTAACATGCCTTTTGGAGTGGATTCACCCTCAAGGTTCTGGATGATATCCCTCCTATTCATCACTTTTTTAAAAAAGAAACGGGAACATTTCTCGCCCTCCTCCAGGTGCTGCACATGTGAGTTAAAAATGATTTGTTTCCCTTTCTTTTCTATGGCATGTTTTATTTCAGTTTTAAGGTTTAAAATATCATTTTCTACATCCATACCAGCTTCTTTCAATTTAAAAAGTACATTTAAACGCATGTTAAGAACATAAAACCACTGTTTTTCCATTTTTGCCTTCTTCTTACCTGCTTTGATAAAAAAAAATCTGATTTTAGATTTGGTGCCCTCCCACCAGTGCAGCATAGGCTCGTGGGGTTTTCTTTGTGATTGCCAGCACTGGTAGGTCCGCACAAACTCCTCTTTTATCTCAGGGTCCTCTAGGAGTGTGGTGTTTAATCTCCAGAGGCCCCTTTTTGCTTTTTGCTCCCCCTCTAGCTCCAGGCCCACCAAGAGGAGCTTATGATCAGAGAAGATATTCTGCTCGAGCGTGCATTTCAGGGGTTTAAAAGCTCTAGAGGAAAAAATAAAATCGATTCTGGAGCTCACTCTTCCATTGGACCATGTGGCGCCCGGGTCCTCCGGCAAGAGATCCTTCCAGCAATCTTTCAAATTAAAATCATCAATAAAATTTTTAAGCAGGTAAGAAGTGCGGTCTTTACGATTAATATCCCCACCCTGCCGGTGTTCCCCATCACGTATGCAGTTAAAATCACCTCCCACCAGCAGGGGGGAAGACCCAACACAAAACAGTGGTAAAATTTCAAATAGTTCTGCCCGCTCCTGTTTATCAGGAGGGGCATACACATTTAAAACACGAATTAAAAGTCCATTAAAATATAGATGAATTAAAAGAGCTCTGCCAGGCACAATCTCAGTTACTGTATGAATAGAAAAGGACTGGCCTCGGCAGAGCAGCCCAACACCCACAGAACGACAGTCATTTGCACCGGACCATATGGATGGGCCCAGCTTCCAGTCTTCTTTTAAGTCTTTATAGTCCATTTTACTAGGGATTCCACATTCTTGTAGCAGGCAAAGGTCAAAGTCACATGTCTCTAGATAAGAAAATAAAGCAGCCCTGCGATCAGGGCTCTTTAAGGACCTCACATTGAGTGAGGCAATTTTTACAGGGATAGGCATAGTTTATGGAGAGTCCGTGCTTGGAGAATCAAAGTCAATAATAAGCTGCGTACCGTCATCCCCCGCCTGCGGGGTCATCAGCTCCTTGATGTTCTGAGGGTCGGAGCTTGAGATCGATGATGCCCCGACCCTGAGCTCGCTCTCGTCCGAACTACGGCACGCCGCTTTCCTTTGAATGTCTTCCTCTTCTTCTTCTCTTTGTCTTTTAAATGTCACACTGCTGTCCATATCCTCTGTGTTGCTCTCACTCGATGTAATCTCTGGCCCCCGGCTGATGGATCTGCGTCTTCTTTCATCATTTGACGACTGGAACTGCTGCACAGGGGCCTGTGAGGCCTCTTTTCCGGAACCTTTGCCGCTACCTTGGGAAGTTTTCATCGCTTGTTCCCCAGCAAGCGTTGCTGAGGACTGTTGCTCCAACTTCCCCATCGATCGACGATGGCCAGTTTTACCCACCGGGTCCACTGCTGGCGGGGCAGCAAACCCTGGTTTGGCGCCACTTGTCTTCTTGGCCCTGTCCTGTATAGGCGGAGTAACAGGACCGGGCTCAGACCTGGCCACCTGGCTCCCCTTCCGGCGGGCTTTCACCGGGGCCTCTTCGTCCGGAGCAGGGCGACCCTGGGCCAAGCCAGTACCTGGCTTATGCTGTAATTTTGGGTCCACCTTTGCCCCCACCGAGGCCCGTCGGCTGCCACCCGCCACAGGTGAGCCCCCTTCAGAAGTTTCGGCGGGCTCTTGAGCCAGGTAGGAAGTCGATCGACGTCTTTCAATTTCCCGGGCAGTAAACTCGATCACCCGCCCGGGCTTCGTGGAATCCCCATGGCCTCCCCCTAGCACTACCACCGGTGGGCCCCCCGATGGAGCACCAGAGGTCTTGGGCCTGGACCCATCAGTACCTGCCATCTGGGGTTTGGGCATCTTAAAAAAGGACGTCTTTTGTCCTGTCCCCTCTTTGGGTGGGCCCAGCCTTGACCCACCCATCGTAGTTTTTGCTTTATGGGGACAGGAATTAAAATCGTGATTTTCCTCTCCGCAGAGGTTGCACCTTATCGTATGGCTACATCTTGAGGCTATGTGACCTTCTTGGCCACACCTATTGCAGCGAATCACACGCTCCGTGCCGCAGGTCTCCTGGGTGTGGCCAAACCTCAAGCAATTTCGGCAATACATAGGCATTTGAGGATAGAACAGGAAGCCCCGAACTCTCCCGATGGCAAAATTTGGGGGCGGATGGCAAAGACCCCCAATACCACCGGGATCCTTACGGAGCTTGACCCAGAACTTCCTCTTGCCGTTCCAGAACCGCACGGAGTTCAAGATTTTGTTTGCGAATCGCACCTCTTCGCAGTATCGCCGAAGAAAAGTGGCTATATCCTCCGTGGTCACATGAGGGCTGTGCATAGCCACCACCAACGGTATATGTTCCTCACCATAGAGGAACTGGAACGAAAGACCGTCGAGTCGATCGTCCCTCTGGTCCGCACCAGACAAGGTTGCATAGATGTTATCGCAACACGCCGTGGCCGTGAAGGTGACGGTATACAGGCCACGGCTTTCCTGGTCATTTAGACACAGGATGTCCTCCCTATTGAGGCGGAAGTAGTCAAGAAGAATCACCTCCGCAATGAAGCGGAGGTTCTTCAACTGACGATGGCTCTCCGACACCTCTATGCGGATGGTATTTCGCATCGACATTTCCCCAGAGGGGAAAGCCCAGGAGAACGGCATCTTCCACACCCAGGGACTAAGCCCCTTCCCCAATAGCAGCAGGGGCTCGGAATCCCGCTATAAAAGCGGAACCCTTACCCAAGGCAGAGGTCGGGGGCACCCTAGGTGCTTCCGAAGCTACAGGTAACGCTCAACGTACCGAAAATGCCTTCTGAGACACAAGGTCCCAGAGACAGGGGGATCGCAACCCGTTGTCTGTGGACTAAGCCCGCTCCCCAATAGCAGCAAGGGGGTGAAGTCCCTCCGTAAGGAGAGACAATCCCCCAAGGCCGAGAAGCGGGGTACCACAGACACCTTCCGACCAGACCAAATGCAGATACTACACTTGATCTTAGCCAAAAGGCCGAGAAGCGATAACCGTGAAAGGGGCGGGCCCAACAAGGTGCCCTTCATGGGCACTATCACTGCTTGCTGTCAGGGAGGCTGCCAGACAATTTTCCATGCACACTCTGGGCTGGGGGGCAGTCAACCACCAGTACACACAGCAGAACCTAAACCCATACCATTATTGCTAAGCAGCAAGACAGGGGCCCATTGCACTCCCACGGGGCCTTTTTAAATGCAATCCATAACCCGGATTTGCCAGGAACCCTTCTTACTCCTCCTACTTGCATGTGACACTGGGCTTAGGATCTGCATAGGAAACACACACACAAGCACACACCTACCTTTGTTGCCTGCAGATGCCTCCTTGGCTGTCCCCAAACGGTATCAAACCAACACCCACGGGAAGCTGTAAGCATAGAGGACATGCCTGCACCCCATTGGACTTACCTGTGTGGGTTAAACCCGGGTTATTTGACAACCTATGGCGGTGATGGTTCTGCTCAGGCAGAGCAGTGCTGATGCTCCTCATAAAGCTGTCGCTGCTGTGAAGGTTCTAGGTGACATCACAAATCCCTATGGTTACATACACAACAAAGCTGGGTTGTTGTTGTTTACACTCTGCAAGGCCTGTGGAAGTGAGTGACATCATAGCACTGTAGTTCTGAGGGTTCTAGATGGATGCAACAATCTCCTGTTGCTTCTATGAAGGCCATAATAGACGACATCACCAAACAGCTCCATAGTCACATACACAGCAAAGGAGAGATGTTGTTTACACCTAGTGATGTCAGTGGTATTGAGTGACATCACAGCACAGTGCTAAGGCTCCTGGGCCTGGACACAGCAGCGGCTGCAATATCTCAACGGAGAATACGTTTATATATATGTGTGTGTGTGCGCGTATATATATATATATATATATATATATATTTCTCCGCCGAAATCACTTTTAAACCCATTTCCACCTTTTTTTCCCTTCTCTTCCTCTTACTTTTTTTTCACGTTTTTTTACGTTTTTCTCCTTTTCGCCTCTTTTCTGGGCGTATTATTCTTCTTTTTCTTCTTTTTTTTCGTCTAATGCATACCCCATCAGTGCAGCAATGCTTATTCAATACCGCCAGCAGATGGAGACACTGGGGGATAATTTTCTAAGGATTTATACTGATTTTTCCTGTCTGAATTTGTCGCACAGAAAGTTGCAGGCCAAATATGTGTGACATTTCTGCGACTTTAGCTTTTAGAGCATTTTTACAACATTATACATAGGTGCTGAATACATAAAAAGCGACTGTTCAGCGACAGACAAGTCGCATCGGCTGAAAGTAGGCCAGAATGTCAGTCCATGTTGGAGCAGGTTTAGATACAGTCTAAAGTATAGATCTCAAAGTCTGTGCACAGAATTTAGCAAGGGCCTCGCACCTTCTGATGCATCAGGTAGGTGCACAATAGCATAGCCTAACACTCTGTACTTTGGTCTATATTGATGCGGGACATAGACAGCCAGCTGATGACCAATCCATTAGTGCAATGGATGGCTGGAAGCATTTGTCTTTGCCTTTGCAATACCACAGAAGCAATGCATGGTCAATGTACAGCAATGACACACCTGTGTGAACAGCCAGGAGACCCCCCCCCCCCCCCCATGTTATGTTACATAGTTACATAGTTAGTACGGTCGAAAAAAGACATATGTCCATCAAGTTCAACCAGGGAATTAAGGGGTAGGGGTGTGGCGCGATATTGGGGAAGGGATGAGATTTTATATTTCTTCATAAGCATTAATCTTATTTTGTCAATTAGGAACATTCAGCACCCACCCGCTATCAAGGCAGCTGCCTATCATGTCATGCCCTACCTGCACAGGTGTGCTGGCTACTCAAATGATCCAATTAAGGAGGCCATTTAGTCAGCAGCAGCAGAAGTCCTGTGCCTGGACGCTCCAACAGCGGCCAGACACAAGCAGAAGCAGAAGCAGCAGAAGCAGCAGCAGCACCACCTTTTGTTTTTTGGCTGCAGCAGCAGCAAGGCCCACAGGGCTGGCTAGCTGGCTAGCCAGCAAGCAGGTAGCAATGAAAGTAGGAATCTTTCTTTTTAACCCTGTAAGGGGGTGGTGCACTGTACCCGAAGATACTGCCATATCGGGTCAATGCATAGGGCGACGGAAGCAAGCTTCGAAATCGGCCCCCGTTTTCAAAAATCCATTTAATATATGGTCCCCAGATAGGGGACGTATCAGATATTAAACTGATAAGAACAGATACTACACTTGATCTTAGCCAAAAGGCCGAGAAGCGATAACCGTGAAAGGGGCGGGCCCAACAAGGTGCCCTTCATGGGCACTATCACTGCTTGCTGTCAGGGAGGCTGCCAGACAATTTTCCATGCACACTCTGGGCTGGGGGGCAGTCAACCACCAGTACACACAGCAGAACCTAAACCCATACCATTATTGCTAAGCAGCAAGACAGGGGCCCATTGCACTCCCACGGGGCCTTTTTAAATGCAATCCATAACCCGGATTTGCCAGGAACCCTTCTTACTCCTCCTACTTGCATGTGACACTGGGCTTAGGATCTGCATAGGAAACACACACACAAGCACACACCTACCTTTGTTGCCTGCAGATGCCTCCTTGGCTGTCCCCAAACGGTATCAAACCAACACCCACGGGAAGCTGTAAGCATAGAGGACATGCCTGCACCCCATTGGACTTACCTGTGTGGGTTAAACCCGGGTTATTTGACAACCTATGGCGGTGATGGTTCTGCTCAGGCAGAGCAGTGCTGATGCTCCTCATAAAGCTGTCGCTGCTGTGAAGGTTCTAGGTGACATCACAAATCCCTATGGTTACATACACAACAAAGCTGGGTTGTTGTTGTTTACACTCTGCAAGGCCTGTGGAAGTGAGTGACATCATAGCACTGTAGTTCTGAGGGTTCTAGATGGATGCAACAATCTCCTGTTGCTTCTATGAAGGCCATAATAGACGACATCACCAAACAGCTCCATAGTCACATACACAGCAAAGGAGAGATGTTGTTTACACCTAGTGATGTCAGTGGTATTGAGTGACATCACAGCACAGTGCTAAGGCTCCTGGGCCTGGACACAGCAGCGGCTGCAATATCTCAACGGAGAATACGTTTATATATATGTGTGTGTGTGCGCGTATATATATATATATATATATATATATATATATATATATATATATATATTTCTCCGCCGAAATCACTTTTAAACCCATTTCCACCTTTTTTTCCCTTCTCTTCCTCTTACTTTTTTTTCACGTTTTTTTACGTTTTTCTCCTTTTCGCCTCTTTTCTGGGCGTATTATTCTTCTTTTTCTTCTTTTTTTTCGTCTAATGCATACCCCATCAGTGCAGCAATGCTTATTCAATACCGCCAGCAGATGGAGACACTGGGGGATAATTTTCTAAGGATTTATACTGATTTTTCCTGTCTGAATTTGTCGCACAGAAAGTTGCAGGCCAAATATGTGTGACATTTCTGCGACTTTAGCTTCTAGAGCATTTTTACAACATTATACATAGGTGCTGAATACATAAAAAGCGACTGTTCAGCGACAGACAAGTCGCATCGGCTGAAAGTAGGCCAGAATGTCAGTCCATGTTGGAGCAGGTTTAGATACAGTCTAAAGTATAGATCTCAAAGTCTGTGCACAGAATTTAGCAAGGGCCTCGCACCTTCTGATGCATCAGGTAGGTGCACAGTAGCATAGCCTAACCCTCTGTACTTTGGTCTATATTGATGCGGGACATAGACAGCCAGCTGATGACCAATCCATTAGTGCAATGGATGGCTGGAAGCATTTGTCTTTGCCTTTGCAATACCACAGAAGCAATGCATGGTCAATGTACAGCAATGACACACCTGTGTGAACAGCCAGGAGACCCCCCCCCCCCCCATGTTATGTTACATAGTTACATAGTTAGTACGGTCGAAAAAAGACATATGTCCATCAAGTTCAACCAGGGAATTAAGGGGTAGGGGTGTGGCGCGATATTGGGGAAGGGATGAGATTTTATATTTCTTCATAAGCATTAATCTTATTTTGTCAATTAGGAACATTCAGCACCCACCCGCTATCAAGGCAGCTGCCTATCATGTCATGCCCTACCTGCACAGGTGTGCTGGCTACTCAAATGATCCAATTAAGGAGGCCATTTAGTCAGCAGCAGCAGAAGTCCTGTGCCTGGACGCTCCAACAGCGGCCAGACACAAGCAGAAGCAGAAGCAGCAGAAGCAGCAGCAGCACCACCTTTTGTTTTTTGGCTGCAGCAGCAGCAAGGCCCACAGGGCTGGCTGGCTAGCTGGCTAGCCAGCAAGCAGGTAGCAATGAAAGTAGGAATCTTTCTTTTTAACCCTGTAAGGGGGTGGTGCACTGTACCCGAAGATACTGCCATATCGGGTCAATGCATAGGGCGACGGAAGCAAGCTTCGAAATCGGCCCCCGTTCTCAAAAATCCATTTAATATATGGTCCCCAGATAGGGGACGTATCAGATATTAAACTGATAAGAACAGATACTACACTTGATCTTAGCCAAAAGGCCGAGAAGCGATAACCGTGAAAGGGGCGGGCCCAACAAGGTGCCCTTCATGGGCACTATCACTGCTTGCTGTCAGGGAGGCTGCCAGACAATTTTCCATGCACACTCTGGGCTGGGGGGCAGTCAACCACCAGTACACACAGCAGAACCTAAACCCATACCATTATTGCTAAGCAGCAAGACAGGGGCCCATTGCACTCCCACGGGGCCTTTTTAAATGCAATCCATAACCCGGATTTGCCAGGAACCCTTCTTACTCCTCCTACTTGCATGTGACACTGGGCTTAGGATCTGCATAGGAAACACACACACAAGCACACACCTACCTTTGTTGCCTGCAGATGCCTCCTTGGCTGTCCCCAAACGGTATCAAACCAACACCCACGGGAAGCTGTAAGCATAGAGGACATGCCTGCACCCCATTGGACTTACCTGTGTGGGTTAAACCCGGGTTATTTGACAACCTATGGCGGTGATGGTTCTGCTCAGGCAGAGCAGTGCTGATGCTCCTCATAAAGCTGTCGCTGCTGTGAAGGTTCTAGGTGACATCACAAATCCCTATGGTTACATACACAACAAAGCTGGGTTGTTGTTGTTTACACTCTGCAAGGCCTGTGGAAGTGAGTGACATCATAGCACTGTAGTTCTGAGGGTTCTAGATGGATGCAACAATCTCCTGTTGCTTCTATGAAGGCCATAATAGACGACATCACCAAACAGCTCCATAGTCACATACACAGCAAAGGAGAGATGTTGTTTACACCTAGTGATGTCAGTGGTATTGAGTGACATCACAGCACAGTGCTAAGGCTCCTGGGCCTGGACACAGCAGCGGCTGCAATATCTCAACGGAGAATACGTTTATATATATGTGTGTGTGTGCGCGTATATATATATATATATATATATATATATATATATATATATATTTCTCCGCCGAAATCACTTTTAAACCCATTTCCACCTTTTTTTCCCTTCTCTTCCTCTTACTTTTTTTTCACGTTTTTTTACGTTTTTCTCCTTTTCGCCTCTTTTCTGGGCGTATTATTCTTCTTTTTCTTCTTTTTTTTCGTCTAATGCATACCCCATCAGTGCAGCAATGCTTATTCAATACCGCCAGCAGATGGAGACACTGGGGGATAATTTTCTAAGGATTTATACTGATTTTTCCTGTCTGAATTTGTCGCACAGAAAGTTGCAGGCCAAATATGTGTGACATTTCTGCGACTTTAGCTTCTAGAGCATTTTTACAACATTATACATAGGTGCTGAATACATAAAAAGCGACTGTTCAGCGACAGACAAGTCGCATCGGCTGAAAGTAGGCCAGAATGTCAGTCCATGTTGGAGCAGGTTTAGATACAGTCTAAAGTATAGATCTCAAAGTCTGTGCACAGAATTTAGCAAGGGCCTCGCACCTTCTGATGCATCAGGTAGGTGCACAATAGCATAGCCTAACCCTCTGTACTTTGGACTATATTGATGCGGGACATAGACAGCCAGCTGATGACCAATCCATTAGTGCAATGGATGGCTGGAAGCATTTGTCTTTGCCTTTGCAATACCACAGAAGCAATGCATGGTCAATGTACAGCAATGACACACCTGTGTGAACAGCCAGGAGACCCCCCCCCCCCCCCCCATGTTATGTTACATAGTTACATAGTTAGTACGGTCGAAAAAAGACATATGTCCATCAAGTTCAACCAGGGAATTAAGGGGTAGGGGTGTGGCGCGATATTGGGGAAGGGATGAGATTTTATATTTCTTCATAAGCATTAATCTTATTTTGTCAATTAGGAACATTCAGCACCCACCCGCTATCAAGGCAGCTGCCTATCATGTCATGCCCTACCTGCACAGGTGTGCTGGCTACTCAAATGATCCAATTAAGGAGGCCATTTAGTCAGCAGCAGCAGAAGTCCTGTGCCTGGACGCTCCAACAGCGGCCAGACACAAGCAGAAGCAGAAGCAGCAGAAGCAGCAGCAGCACCACCTTTTGTTTTTTGGCTGCAGCAGCAGCAAGGCCCACAGGGCTGGCTAGCTGGCTAGCCAGCAAGCAGGTAGCAATGAAAGTAGGAATCTTTCTTTTTAACCCTGTAAGGGGGTGGTGCACTGTACCCGAAGATACTGCCATATCGGGTCAATGCATAGGGCGACGGAAGCAAGCTTCGAAATCGGCCCCCGTTCTCAAAAATCCATTTAATATATGGTCCCCAGATAGGGGACGTATCAGATATTAAACTGATAAGAACAGATTTTTTTTTTTTAAGTTAGCCCTCAGAACTCAATCAGAGCTCCAAGATCTTATATGGACTCGATTGTTTTGTTCATCATCAGGTAACACTTTTATTTATTCCTAAAAAAAGACAAATTGAAATAAAATATTATAACAACAATAAAAATAATAAACATTCCAAAATTATAACAAATTCATTCCCTTTCTCCGGGCGTAAACTGCCAAGTAATCAATTAAACCATAGGTTAAGCTTCCTTTTTCCATTTCCCTTTTTACTGGGATGGCCAACCAGGCCGGTATTTTATAAGTTACCATAAATCGATCCACGTCAGGGCGAAAAGAATCATAAACTTTGTTTCCTACTGCAGGCAACTTGGCTTTAAAGGTGGATAATAGATTATCCAGGTCCTGTAAGAACAATTCTCTTTCCTCATCTGGAGCTCTCTCCAAAATAGTTTGGAAAGACCCTGAATATCCTCTTAAATCTCTCACCGGCTCTTCATTTTTCTTTTTACTCTCATGCTCTCCAATGTTCTTTTCTTCTACTATCATCTCTTTTCCAACAATTTTTGGCTCTTGGGTTACCACAGATCTTTTAATTTCTGGCTCTTGTTCAGAAACTTCTTCTTCTCTTTTCTTCTTCCTCTTTGGACAGTTCACATACATGTGACCAATTTTGTTACATAAATTACATTTACTTTTTTGGCTACAGGATTCGATTTCATGACCTTCTTTTTGGCATTTTTGGCACCACATTGAGGTGCACTCTTCCTTTAAATGGCCATATTTCTTGCATTTTCTACAGAAATTCTGCATACCTGCAAAAAACATATCTCCATTGATAACCCCTATTTTAAAACGGGCAGGGGGATAAAGAACTCTTCCATCTGCGTCTTCCTTGAACTTTACTTTAAATCTCCACTTTGTTGTCCAGACTCCATACTGATTATAAATTTTCCCAAGTGGCGCAATTTCCTCACAAAATTGGGTCAAAAGAATTATAATATCCTCCTCAGGGACGTAAGGACTATACATCCTCACCGTTAAAATTCTTTCTCTCCTGGGAAAGTGGGGAATGACTTCCACGCCCTCCCACACTGGATCAGACTTGATTGTCTCAAATTTCTTCCAAAATAAATCATAATCCTCTTCGGAAACCAAAATAACATCAAAGCACCCTTTCTTTGGAAATTCCAACATGGAAAGGATTTGTGTCTTTGCAATTTCCAAAACTCCAAAAAGAATTTCCTCCATTACAAAGGAAAGTCCTCTTCTTTTCTTCTCAAGGTCTTTCAGCAGGATCCGGACCCCATTCTTGATCTTCCCAAAAAAAGGAACCTCCTCTCCAACAGATTGAGAGGTGTCCATGATCTCTTCCATCTTCAATAGGCGTGTCCAGGCAGGGACAGAAAAACACTCCCCCACCAAAGAGTGGGCAGTGAAGGGTGATCGCCTCCCGTTGTCTGGGGACTAAGCCGGCTCCCTAATAGCAGCAGGGGGGTGAAGTCCCTCCGTTAAGAAGGACGATCCCCCCAGGCCAAGGAGCCGGGTACCCCAGACACCCTCTGACCAGACCAAGTGAGCAGATACTACACTTGATCTTAGCCAAAAGGCCGAGAAGCGATAACCGTGAAAGGGGCGGGCCCAACAAGGTGCCCTTCATGGGCACTATCACTGCTTGCTGTCAGGGAGGCTGCCAGACAATTTTCCATGCACACTCTGGGCTGGGGGGCAGTCAACCACCAGTACACACAGCAGAACCTAAACCCATACCATTATTGCTAAGCAGCAAGACAGGGGCCCATTGCACTCCCACGGGGCCTTTTTAAATGCAATCCATAACCCGGATTTGCCAGGAACCCTTCTTACTCCTCCTACTTGCATGTGACACTGGGCTTAGGATCTGCATAGGAAACACACACACAAGCACACACCTACCTTTGTTGCCTGCAGATACCTCCTTGGCTGTCCCCAAACGGTATCAAACCAACACCCACGGGAAGCTGTAAGCATAGAGGACATGCCTGCACCCCATTGGACTTACCTGTGTGGGTTAAACCCGGGTTATTTGACAACCTATGGCGGTGATGGTTCTGCTCAGGCAGAGCAGTGCTGATGCTCCTCATAAAGCTGTCGCTGCTGTGAAGGTTCTAGGTGACATCACAAATCCCTATGGTTACATACACAACAAAGCTGGGTTGTTGTTGTTTACACTCTGCAAGGCCTGTGGAAGTGAGTGACATCATAGCACTGTAGTTCTGAGGGTTCTAGATGGATGCAACAATCTCCTGTTGCTTCTATGAAGGCCATAATAGACGACATCACCAAACAGCTCCATAGTCACATACACAGCAAAGGAGAGATGTTGTTTACACCTAGTGATGTCAGTGGTATTGAGTGACATCACAGCACAGTGCTAAGGCTCCTGGGCCTGGACACAGCAGCGGCTGCAATATCTCAACGGAGAATACGTTTATATATATGTGTGTGTGTGCGCGTATATATATATATATATATATATATATATATATATATATATATATATATATATATTTCTCCGCCGAAATCACTTTTAAACCCATTTCCACCTTTTTTTCCCTTCTCTTCCTCTTACTTTTTTTTCACGTTTTTTTACGTTTTTCTCCTTTTCGCCTCTTTTCTGGGCGTATTATTCTTCTTTTTCTTCTTTTTTTTCGTCTAATGCATACCCCATCAGTGCAGCAATGCTTATTCAATACCGCCAGCAGATGGAGACACTGGGGGATAATTTTCTAAGGATTTATACTGATTTTTCCTGTCTGAATTTGTCGCACAGAAAGTTGCAGGCCAAATATGTGTGACATTTCTGCGACTTTAGCTTCTAGAGCATTTTTACAACATTATACATAGGTGCTGAATACATAAAAAGCGACTGTTCAGCGACAGACAAGTCGCATCGGCTGAAAGTAGGCCAGAATGTCAGTCCATGTTGGAGCAGGTTTAGATACAGTCTAAAGTATAGATCTCAAAGTCTGTGCACAGAATTTAGCAAGGGCCTCGCACCTTCTGATGCATCAGGTAGGTGCACAATAGCATAGCCTAACCCTCTGTACTTTGGTCTATATTGATGCGGGACATAGACAGCCAGCTGATGACCAATCCATTAGTGCAATGGATGGCTGGAAGCATTTGTCTTTGCCTTTGCAATACCACAGAAGCAATGCATGGTCAATGTACAGCAATGACACACCTGTGTGAACAGCCAGGAGACCCCCCCCCCCCCCCATGTTATGTTACATAGTTACATAGTTAGTACGGTCGAAAAAAGACATATGTCCATCAAGTTCAACCAGGGAATTAAGGGGTAGGGGTGTGGCGCGATATTGGGGAAGGGATGAGATTTTATATTTCTTCATAAGCATTAATCTTATTTTGTCAATTAGGAACATTCAGCACCCACCCGCTATCAAGGCAGCTGCCTATCATGTCATGCCCTACCTGCACAGGTGTGCTGGCTACTCAAATGATCCAATTAAGGAGGCCATTTAGTCAGCAGCAGCAGAAGTCCTGTGCCTGGACGCTCCAACAGCGGCCAGACACAAGCAGAAGCAGAAGCAGCAGAAGCAGCAGCAGCACCACCTTTTGTTTTTTGGCTGCAGCAGCAGCAAGGCCCACAGGGCTGGCTAGCTGGCTAGCCAGCAAGCAGGTAGCAATGAAAGTAGGAATCTTTCTTTTTAACCCTGTAAGGGGGTGGTGCACTGTACCCGAAGATACTGCCATATCGGGTCAATGCATAGGGCGACGGAAGCAAGCTTCGAAATCGGCCCCCGTTCTCAAAAATCCATTTAATATATGGTCCCCAGATAGGGGACGTATCAGATATTAAACTGATAAGAACAGATACTACACTTGATCTTAGCCAAAAGGCCGAGAAGCGATAACCGTGAAAGGGGCGGGCCCAACAAGGTGCCCTTCATGGGCACTATCACTGCTTGCTGTCAGGGAGGCTGCCAGACAATTTTCCATGCACACTCTGGGCTGGGGGGCAGTCAACCACCAGTACACACAGCAGAACCTAAACCCATACCATTATTGCTAAGCAGCAAGACAGGGGCCCATTGCACTCCCACGGGGCCTTTTTAAATGCAATCCATAACCCGGATTTGCCAGGAACCCTTCTTACTCCTCCTACTTGCATGTGACACTGGGCTTAGGATCTGCATAGGAAACACACACACAAGCACACACCTACCTTTGTTGCCTGCAGATGCCTCCTTGGCTGTCCCCAAACGGTATCAAACCAACACCCACGGGAAGCTGTAAGCATAGAGGACATGCCTGCACCCCATTGGACTTACCTGTGTGGGTTAAACCCGGGTTATTTGACAACCTATGGCGGTGATGGTTCTGCTCAGGCAGAGCAGTGCTGATGCTCCTCATAAAGCTGTCGCTGCTGTGAAGGTTCTAGGTGACATCACAAATCCCTATGGTTACATACACAACAAAGCTGGGTTGTTGTTGTTTACACTCTGCAAGGCCTGTGGAAGTGAGTGACATCATAGCACTGTAGTTCTGAGGGTTCTAGATGGATGCAACAATCTCCTGTTGCTTCTATGAAGGCCATAATAGACGACATCACCAAACAGCTCCATAGTCACATACACAGCAAAGGAGAGATGTTGTTTACACCTAGTGATGTCAGTGGTATTGAGTGACATCACAGCACAGTGCTAAGGCTCCTGGGCCTGGACACAGCAGCGGCTGCAATATCTCAACGGAGAATACGTTTATATATATGTGTGTGTGTGCGCGTATATATATATATATATATATATATATATATATATATTTCTCCGCCGAAATCACTTTTAAACCCATTTCCACCTTTTTTTCCCTTCTCTTCCTCTTACTTTTTTTTCACGTTTTTTTACGTTTTTCTCCTTTTCGCCTCTTTTCTGGGCGTATTATTCTTCTTTTTCTTCTTTTTTTTCGTCTAATGCATACCCCATCAGTGCAGCAATGCTTATTCAATACCGCCAGCAGATGGAGACACTGGGGGATAATTTTCTAAGGATTTATACTGATTTTTCCTGTCTGAATTTGTCGCACAGAAAGTTGCAGGCCAAATATGTGTGACATTTCTGCGACTTTAGCTTCTAGAGCATTTTTACAACATTATACATAGGTGCTGAATACATAAAAAGCGACTGTTCAGCGACAGACAAGTCGCATCGGCTGAAAGTAGGCCAGAATGTCAGTCCATGTTGGAGCAGGTTTAGATACAGTCTAAAGTATAGATCTCAAAGTCTGTGCACAGAATTTAGCAAGGGCCTCGCACCTTCTGATGCATCAGGTAGGTGCACAATAGCATAGCCTAACACTCTGTACTTTGGTCTATATTGATGCGGGACATAGACAGCCAGCTGATGACCAATCCATTAGTGCAATGGATGGCTGGAAGCATTTGTCTTTGCCTTTGCAATACCACAGAAGCAATGCATGGTCAATGTACAGCAATGACACACCTGTGTGAACAGCCAGGAGACCCCCCCCCCCCCATGTTATGTTACATAGTTACATAGTTAGTACGGTCGAAAAAAGACATATGTCCATCAAGTTCAACCAGGGAATTAAGGGGTAGGGGTGTGGCGCGATATTGGGGAAGGGATGAGATTTTATATTTCTTCATAAGCATTAATCTTATTTTGTCAATTAGGAACATTCAGCACCCACCCGCTATCAAGGCAGCTGCCTATCATGTCATGCCCTACCTGCACAGGTGTGCTGGCTACTCAAATGATCCAATTAAGGAGGCCATTTAGTCAGCAGCAGCAGAAGTCCTGTGCCTGGACGCTCCAACAGCGGCCAGACACAAGCAGAAGCAGAAGCAGCAGAAGCAGCAGCAGCACCACCTTTTGTTTTTTGGCTGCAGCAGCAGCAAGGCCCACAGGGCTGGCTAGCTGGCTAGCCAGCAAGCAGGTAGCAATGAAAGTAGGAATCTTTCTTTTTAACCCTGTAAGGGGGTGGTGCACTGTACCCGAAGATACTGCCATATCGGGTCAATGCATAGGGCGACGGAAGCAAGCTTCGAAATCGGCCCCCGTTTTCAAAAATCCATTTAATATATGGTCCCCAGATAGGGGACGTATCAGATATTAAACTGATAAGAACAGATACTACACTTGATCTTAGCCAAAAGGCCGAGAAGCGATAACCGTGAAAGGGGCGGGCCCAACAAGGTGCCCTTCATGGGCACTATCACTGCTTGCTGTCAGGGAGGCTGCCAGACAATTTTCCATGCACACTCTGGGCTGGGGGGCAGTCAACCACCAGTACACACAGCAGAACCTAAACCCATACCATTATTGCTAAGCAGCAAGACAGGGGCCCATTGCACTCCCACGGGGCCTTTTTAAATGCAATCCATAACCCGGATTTGCCAGGAACCCTTCTTACTCCTCCTACTTGCATGTGACACTGGGCTTAGGATCTGCATAGGAAACACACACACAAGCACACACCTACCTTTGTTGCCTGCAGATGCCTCCTTGGCTGTCCCCAAACGGTATCAAACCAACACCCACGGGAAGCTGTAAGCATAGAGGACATGCCTGCACCCCATTGGACTTACCTGTGTGGGTTAAACCCGGGTTATTTGACAACCTATGGCGGTGATGGTTCTGCTCAGGCAGAGCAGTGCTGATGCTCCTCATAAAGCTGTCGCTGCTGTGAAGGTTCTAGGTGACATCACAAATCCCTATGGTTACATACACAACAAAGCTGGGTTGTTGTTGTTTACACTCTGCAAGGCCTGTGGAAGTGAGTGACATCATAGCACTGTAGTTCTGAGGGTTCTAGATGGATGCAACAATCTCCTGTTGCTTCTATGAAGGCCATAATAGACGACATCACCAAACAGCTCCATAGTCACATACACAGCAAAGGAGAGATGTTGTTTACACCTAGTGATGTCAGTGGTATTGAGTGACATCACAGCACAGTGCTAAGGCTCCTGGGCCTGGACACAGCAGCGGCTGCAATATCTCAACGGAGAATACGTTTATATATATGTGTGTGTGTGCGCGTATATATATATATATATATATATATATATATATATATATATATATATATTTCTCCGCCGAAATCACTTTTAAACCCATTTCCACCTTTTTTTCCCTTCTCTTCCTCTTACTTTTTTTTCACGTTTTTTTACGTTTTTCTCCTTTTCGCCTCTTTTCTGGGCGTATTATTCTTCTTTTTCTTCTTTTTTTTCGTCTAATGCATACCCCATCAGTGCAGCAATGCTTATTCAATACCGCCAGCAGATGGAGACACTGGGGGATAATTTTCTAAGGATTTATACTGATTTTTCCTGTCTGAATTTGTCGCACAGAAAGTTGCAGGCCAAATATGTGTGACATTTCTGCGACTTTAGCTTCTAGAGCATTTTTACAACATTATACATAGGTGCTGAATACATAAAAAGCGACTGTTCAGCGACAGACAAGTCGCATCGGCTGAAAGTAGGCCAGAATGTCAGTCCATGTTGGAGCAGGTTTAGATACAGTCTAAAGTATAGATCTCAAAGTCTGTGCACAGAATTTAGCAAGGGCCTCGCACCTTCTGATGCATCAGGTAGGTGCACAATAGCATAGCCTAACCCTCTGTACTTTGGTCTATATTGATGCGGGACATAGACAGCCAGCTGATGACCAATCCATTAGTGCAATGGATGGCTGGAAGCATTTGTCTTTGCCTTTGCAATACCACAGAAGCAATGCATGGTCAATGTACAGCAATGACACACCTGTGTGAACAGCCAGGAGACCCCCCCCCCCCCCCCCATGTTATGTTACATAGTTACATAGTTAGTACGGTCGAAAAAAGACATATGTCCATCAAGTTCAACCAGGGAATTAAGGGGTAGGGGTGTGGCGCGATATTGGGGAAGGGATGAGATTTTATATTTCTTCATAAGCATTAATCTTATTTTGTCAATTAGGAACATTCAGCACCCACCCGCTATCAAGGCAGCTGCCTATCATGTCATGCCCTACCTGCACAGGTGTGCTGGCTACTCAAATGATCCAATTAAGGAGGCCATTTAGTCAGCAGCAGCAGAAGTCCTGTGCCTGGACGCTCCAACAGCGGCCAGACACAAGCAGAAGCAGAAGCAGCAGAAGCAGCAGCAGCACCACCTTTTGTCTTTTGGCTGCAGCAGCAGCAAGGCCCACAGGGCTGGCTAGCTGGCTAGCCAGCAAGCAGGTAGCAATGAAAGTAGGAATCTTTCTTTTTAACCCTGTAAGGGGGTGGTGCACTGTACCCGAAGATACTGCCATATCGGGTCAATGCATAGGGCGACGGAAGCAAGCTTCGAAATCGGCCCCGTTCTCAAAAATCCATTTAATATATGGTCCCCAGATAGGGGACGTATCAGATATTAAACTGATAAGAACAGATACTACACTTGATCTTAGCCAAAAGGCCGAGAAGCGATAACCGTGAAAGGGGCGGGCCCAACAAGGTGCCCTTCATGGGCACTATCACTGCTTGCTGTCAGGGAGGCTGCCAGACAATTTTCCATGCACACTCTGGGCTGGGGGGCAGTCAACCACCAGTACACACAGCAGAACCTAAACCCATACCATTATTGCTAAGCAGCAAGACAGGGGCCCATTGCACTCCCACGGGGCCTTTTTAAATGCAATCCATAACCCGGATTTGCCAGGAACCCTTCTTACTCCTCCTACTTGCATGTGACACTGGGCTTAGGATCTGCATAGGAAACACACACACAAGCACACACCTACCTTTGTTGCCTGCAGATGCCTCCTTGGCTGTCCCCAAACGGTATCAAACCAACACCCACGGGAAGCTGTAAGCATAGAGGACATGCCTGCACCCCATTGGACTTACCTGTGTGGGTTAAACCCGGGTTATTTGACAACCTATGGCGGTGATGGTTCTGCTCAGGCAGAGCAGTGCTGATGCTCCTCATAAAGCTGTCGCTGCTGTGAAGGTTCTAGGTGACATCACAAATCCCTATGGTTACATACACAACAAAGCTGGGTTGTTGTTGTTTACACTCTGCAAGGCCTGTGGAAGTGAGTGACATCATAGCACTGTAGTTCTGAGGGTTCTAGATGGATGCAACAATCTCCTGTTGCTTCTATGAAGGCCATAATAGACGACATCACCAAACAGCTCCATAGTCACATACACAGCAAAGGAGAGATGTTGTTTACACCTAGTGATGTCAGTGGTATTGAGTGACATCACAGCACAGTGCTAAGGCTCCTGGGCCTGGACACAGCAGCGGCTGCAATATCTCAACGGAGAATACGTTTATATATATGTGTGTGTGTGCGCGTATATATATATATATATATATATATATATATATATATATATATATTTCTCCGCCGAAATCACTTTTAAACCCATTTCCACCTTTTTTTCCCTTCTCTTCCTCTTACTTTTTTTTCACGTTTTTTTACGTTTTTCTCCTTTTCGCCTCTTTTCTGGGCGTATTATTCTTCTTTTTCTTCTTTTTTTTCGTCTAATGCATACCCCATCAGTGCAGCAATGCTTATTCAATACCGCCAGCAGATGGAGACACTGGGGGATAATTTTCTAAGGATTTATACTGATTTTTCCTGTCTGAATTTGTCGCACAGAAAGTTGCAGGCCAAATATGTGTGACATTTCTGCGACTTTAGCTTCTAGAGCATTTTTACAACATTATACATAGGTGCTGAATACATAAAAAGCGACTGTTCAGCGACAGACAAGTCGCATCGGCTGAAAGTAGGCCAGAATGTCAGTCCATGTTGGAGCAGGTTTAGATACAGTCTAAAGTATAGATCTCAAAGTCTGTGCACAGAATTTAGCAAGGGCCTCGCACCTTCTGATGCATCAGGTAGGTGCACAATAGCATAGCCTAACCCTCTGTACTTTGGTCTATATTGATGCGGGACATAGACAGCCAGCTGATGACCAATCCATTAGTGCAATGGATGGCTGGAAGCATTTGTCTTTGCCTTTGCAATACCACAGAAGCAATGCATGGTCAATGTACAGCAATGACACACCTGTGTGAACAGCCAGGAGACCCCCCCCCCCCCCCCCATGTTATGTTACATAGTTACATAGTTAGTACGGTCGAAAAAAGACATATGTCCATCAAGTTCAACCAGGGAATTAAGGGGTAGGGGTGTGGCGCGATATTGGGGAAGGGATGAGATTTTATATTTCTTCATAAGCATTAATCTTATTTTGTCAATTAGGAACATTCAGCACCCACCCGCTATCAAGGCAGCTGCCTATCATGTCATGCCCTACCTGCACAGGTGTGCTGGCTACTCAAATGATCCAATTAAGGAGGCCATTTAGTCAGCAGCAGCAGAAGTCCTGTGCCTGGACGCTCCAACAGCGGCCAGACACAAGCAGAAGCAGAAGCAGCAGAAGCAGCAGCAGCACCACCTTTTGTTTTTTGGCTGCAGCAGCAGCAAGGCCCACAGGGCTGGCTAGCTGGCTAGCCAGCAAGCAGGTAGCAATGAAAGTAGGAATCTTTCTTTTTAACCCTGTAAGGGGGTGGTGCACTGTACCCGAAGATACTGCCATATCGGGTCAATGCATAGGGCGACGGAAGCAAGCTTCGAAATCGGCCCCCGTTCTCAAAAATCCATTTAATATATGGTCCCCAGATAGGGGACGTATCAGATATTAAACTGATAAGAACAGATACTACACTTGATCTTAGCCAAAAGGCCGAGAAGCGATAACCGTGAAAGGGGCGGGCCCAACAAGGTGCCCTTCATGGGCACTATCACTGCTTGCTGTCAGGGAGGCTGCCAGACAATTTTCCATGCACACTCTGGGCTGGGGGGCAGTCAACCACCAGTACACACAGCAGAACCTAAACCCATACCATTATTGCTAAGCAGCAAGACAGGGGCCCATTGCACTCCCACGGGGCCTTTTTAAATGCAATCCATAACCCGGATTTGCCAGGAACCCTTCTTACTCCTCCTACTTGCATGTGACACTGGGCTTAGGATCTGCATAGGAAACACACACACAAGCACACACCTACCTTTGTTGCCTGCAGATGCCTCCTTGGCTGTCCCCAAACGGTATCAAACCAACACCCACGGGAAGCTGTAAGCATAGAGGACATGCCTGCACCCCATTGGACTTACCTGTGTGGGTTAAACCCGGGTTATTTGACAACCTATGGCGGTGATGGTTCTGCTCAGGCAGAGCAGTGCTGATGCTCCTCATAAAGCTGTCGCTGCTGTGAAGGTTCTAGGTGACATCACAAATCCCTATGGTTACATACACAACAAAGCTGGGTTGTTGTTGTTTACACTCTGCAAGGCCTGTGGAAGTGAGTGACATCATAGCACTGTAGTTCTGAGGGTTCTAGATGGATGCAACAATCTCCTGTTGCTTCTATGAAGGCCATAATAGACGACATCACCAAACAGCTCCATAGTCACATACACAGCAAAGGAGAGATGTTGTTTACACCTAGTGATGTCAGTGGTATTGAGTGACATCACAGCACAGTGCTAAGGCTCCTGGGCCTGGACACAGCAGCGGCTGCAATATCTCAACGGAGAATACGTTTATATATATGTGTGTGTGTGCGCGTATATATATATATATATATATATATATATATATATATATATATATATTTCTCCGCCGAAATCACTTTTAAACCCATTTCCACCTTTTTTTCCCTTCTCTTCCTCTTACTTTTTTTTCACGTTTTTTTACGTTTTTCTCCTTTTCGCCTCTTTTCTGGGCGTATTATTCTTCTTTTTCTTCTTTTTTTTCGTCTAATGCATACCCCATCAGTGCAGCAATGCTTATTCAATACCGCCAGCAGATGGAGACACTGGGGGATAATTTTCTAAGGATTTATACTGATTTTTCCTGTCTGAATTTGTCGCACAGAAAGTTGCAGGCCAAATATGTGTGACATTTCTGCGACTTTAGCTTCTAGAGCATTTTTACAACATTATACATAGGTGCTGAATACATAAAAAGCGACTGTTCAGCGACAGACAAGTCGCATCGGCTGAAAGTAGGCCAGAATGTCAGTCCATGTTGGAGCAGGTTTAGATACAGTCTAAAGTATAGATCTCAAAGTCTGTGCACAGAATTTAGCAAGGGCCTCGCACCTTCTGATGCATCAGGTAGGTGCACAATAGCATAGCCTAACCCTCTGTACTTTGGTCTATATTGATGCGGGACATAGACAGCCAGCTGATGACCAATCCATTAGTGCAATGGATGGCTGGAAGCATTTGTCTTTGCCTTTGCAATACCACAGAAGCAATGCATGGTCAATGTACAGCAATGACACACCTGTGTGAACAGCCAGGAGACCCCCCCCCCCCCCCCCCATGTTATGTTACATAGTTACATAGTTAGTACGGTCGAAAAAAGACATATGTCCATCAAGTTCAACCAGGGAATTAAGGGGTAGGGGTGTGGCGCGATATTGGGGAAGGGATGAGATTTTATATTTCTTCATAAGCATTAATCTTATTTTGTCAATTAGGAACATTCAGCACCCACCCGCTATCAAGGCAGCTGCCTATCATGTCATGCCCTACCTGCACAGGTGTGCTGGCTACTCAAATGATCCAATTAAGGAGGCCATTTAGTCAGCAGCAGCAGAAGTCCTGTGCCTGGACGCTCCAACAGCGGCCAGACACAAGCAGAAGCAGAAGCAGCAGAAGCAGCAGCAGCACCACCTTTTGTTTTTTGGCTGCAGCAGCAGCAAGGCCCACAGGGCTGGCTAGCTGGCTAGCCAGCAAGCAGGTAGCAATGAAAGTAGGAATCTTTCTTTTTAACCCTGTAAGGGGGTGGTGCACTGTACCCGAAGATACTGCCATATCGGGTCAATGCATAGGGCGACGGAAGCAAGCTTCGAAATCGGCCCCCGTTCTCAAAAATCCATTTAATATATGGTCCCCAGATAGGGGACGTATCAGATATTAAACTGATAAGAACAGATACTACACTTGATCTTAGCCAAAAGGCCGAGAAGCGATAACCGTGAAAGGGGCGGGCCCAACAAGGTGCCCTTCATGGGCACTATCACTGCTTGCTGTCAGGGAGGCTGCCAGACAATTTTCCATGCACACTCTGGGCTGGGGGGCAGTCAACCACCAGTACACACAGCAGAACCTAAACCCATACCATTATTGCTAAGCAGCAAGACAGGGGCCCATTGCACTCCCACGGGGCCTTTTTAAATGCAATCCATAACCCGGATTTGCCAGGAACCCTTCTTACTCCTCCTACTTGCATGTGACACTGGGCTTAGGATCTGCATAGGAAACACACACACAAGCACACACCTACCTTTGTTGCCTGCAGATGCCTCCTTGGCTGTCCCCAAACGGTATCAAACCAACACCCACGGGAAGCTGTAAGCATAGAGGACATGCCTGCACCCCATTGGACTTACCTGTGTGGGTTAAACCCGGGTTATTTGACAACCTATGGCGGTGATGGTTCTGCTCAGGCAGAGCAGTGCTGATGCTCCTCATAAAGCTGTCGCTGCTGTGAAGGTTCTAGGTGACATCACAAATCCCTATGGTTACATACACAACAAAGCTGGGTTGTTGTTGTTTACACTCTGCAAGGCCTGTGGAAGTGAGTGACATCATAGCACTGTAGTTCTGAGGGTTCTAGATGGATGCAACAATCTCCTGTTGCTTCTATGAAGGCCATAATAGACGACATCACCAAACAGCTCCATAGTCACATACACAGCAAAGGAGAGATGTTGTTTACACCTAGTGATGTCAGTGGTATTGAGTGACATCACAGCACAGTGCTAAGGCTCCTGGGCCTGGACACAGCAGCGGCTGCAATATCTCAACGGAGAATACGTTTATATATATGTGTGTGTGTGCGCGTATATATATATATATATATATATATATATATATATATATATATATATTTCTCCGCCGAAATCACTTTTAAACCCATTTCCACCTTTTTTTCCCTTCTCTTCCTCTTACTTTTTTTTCACGTTTTTTTACGTTTTTCTCCTTTTCGCCTCTTTTCTGGGCGTATTATTCTTCTTTTTCTTCTTTTTTTTCGTCTAATGCATACCCCATCAGTGCAGCAATGCTTATTCAATACCGCCAGCAGATGGAGACACTGGGGGATAATTTTCTAAGGATTTATACTGATTTTTCCTGTCTGAATTTGTCGCACAGAAAGTTGCAGGCCAAATATGTGTGACATTTCTGCGACTTTAGCTTCTAGAGCATTTTTACAACATTATACATAGGTGCTGAATACATAAAAAGCGACTGTTCAGCGACAGACAAGTCGCATCGGCTGAAAGTAGGCCAGAATGTCAGTCCATGTTGGAGCAGGTTTAGATACAGTCTAAAGTATAGATCTCAAAGTCTGTGCACAGAATTTAGCAAGGGCCTCGCACCTTCTGATGCATCAGGTAGGTGCACAATAGCATAGCCTAACCCTCTGTACTTTGGTCTATATTGATGCGGGACATAGACAGCCAGCTGATGACCAATCCATTAGTGCAATGGATGGCTGGAAGCATTTGTCTTTGCCTTTGCAATACCACAGAAGCAATGCATGGTCAATGTACAGCAATGACACACCTGTGTGAACAGCCAGGAGACCCCCCCCCCCCCCCATGTTATGTTACATAGTTACATAGTTAGTACGGTCGAAAAAAGACATATGTCCATCAAGTTCAACCAGGGAATTAAGGGGTAGGGGTGTGGCGCGATATTGGGGAAGGGATGAGATTTTATATTTCTTCATAAGCATTAATCTTATTTTGTCAATTAGGAACATTCAGCACCCACCCGCTATCAAGGCAGCTGCCTATCATGTCATGCCCTACCTGCACAGGTGTGCTGGCTACTCAAATGATCCAATTAAGGAGGCCATTTAGTCAGCAGCAGCAGAAGTCCTGTGCCTGGACGCTCCAACAGCGGCCAGACACAAGCAGAAGCAGAAGCAGCAGAAGCAGCAGCAGCACCACCTTTTGTTTTTTGGCTGCAGCAGCAGCAAGGCCCACAGGGCTGGCTAGCTGGCTAGCCAGCAAGCAGGTAGCAATGAAAGTAGGAATCTTTCTTTTTAACCCTGTAAGGGGGTGGTGCACTGTACCCGAAGATACTGCCATATCGGGTCAATGCATAGGGCGACGGAAGCAAGCTTCGAAATCGGCCCCCGTTCTCAAAAATCCATTTAATATATGGTCCCCAGATAGGGGACGTATCAGATATTAAACTGATAAGAACAGATACTACACTTGATCTTAGCCAAAAGGCCGAGAAGCGATAACCGTGAAAGGGGCGGGCCCAACAAGGTGCCCTTCATGGGCACTATCACTGCTTGCTGTCAGGGAGGCTGCCAGACAATTTTCCATGCACACTCTGGGCTGGGGGGCAGTCAACCACCAGTACACACAGCAGAACCTAAACCCATACCATTATTGCTAAGCAGCAAGACAGGGGCCCATTGCACTCCCACGGGGCCTTTTTAAATGCAATCCATAACCCGGATTTGCCAGGAACCCTTCTTACTCCTCCTACTTGCATGTGACACTGGGCTTAGGATCTGCATAGGAAACACACACACAAGCACACACCTACCTTTGTTGCCTGCAGATGCCTCCTTGGCTGTCCCCAAACGGTATCAAACCAACACCCACGGGAAGCTGTAAGCATAGAGGACATGCCTGCACCCCATTGGACTTACCTGTGTGGGTTAAACCCGGGTTATTTGACAACCTATGGCGGTGATGGTTCTGCTCAGGCAGAGCAGTGCTGATGCTCCTCATAAAGCTGTCGCTGCTGTGAAGGTTCTAGGTGACATCACAAATCCCTATGGTTACATACACAACAAAGCTGGGTTGTTGTTGTTTACACTCTGCAAGGCCTGTGGAAGTGAGTGACATCATAGCACTGTAGTTCTGAGGGTTCTAGATGGATGCAACAATCTCCTGTTGCTTCTATGAAGGCCATAATAGACGACATCACCAAACAGCTCCATAGTCACATACACAGCAAAGGAGAGATGTTGTTTACACCTAGTGATGTCAGTGGTATTGAGTGACATCACAGCACAGTGCTAAGGCTCCTGGGCCTGGACACAGCAGCGGCTGCAATATCTCAACGGAGAATACGTTTATATATATGTGTGTGTGTGCGCGTATATATATATATATATATATATATATATATATATATATATATATTTCTCCGCCGAAATCACTTTTAAACCCATTTCCACCTTTTTTTCCCTTCTCTTCCTCTTACTTTTTTTTCACGTTTTTTTACGTTTTTCTCCTTTTCGCCTCTTTTCTGGGCGTATTATTCTTCTTTTTCTTCTTTTTTTTCGTCTAATGCATACCCCATCAGTGCAGCAATGCTTATTCAATACCGCCAGCAGATGGAGACACTGGGGGATAATTTTCTAAGGATTTATACTGATTTTTCCTGTCTGAATTTGTCGCACAGAAAGTTGCAGGCCAAATATGTGTGACATTTCTGCGACTTTAGCTTCTAGAGCATTTTTACAACATTATACATAGGTGCTGAATACATAAAAAGCGACTGTTCAGCGACAGACAAGTCGCATCGGCTGAAAGTAGGCCAGAATGTCAGTCCATGTTGGAGCAGGTTTAGATACAGTCTAAAGTATAGATCTCAAAGTCTGTGCACAGAATTTAGCAAGGGCCTCGCACCTTCTGATGCATCAGGTAGGTGCACAATAGCATAGCCTAACCCTCTGTACTTTGGTCTATATTGATGCGGGACATAGACAGCCAGCTGATGACCAATCCATTAGTGCAATGGATGGCTGGAAGCATTTGTCTTTGCCTTTGCAATACCACAGAAGCAATGCATGGTCAATGTACAGCAATGACACACCTGTGTGAACAGCCAGGAGACCCCCCCCCCCCCCCCCATGTTATGTTACATAGTTACATAGTTAGTACGGTCGAAAAAAGACATATGTCCATCAAGTTCAACCAGGGAATTAAGGGGTAGGGGTGTGGCGCGATATTGGGGAAGGGATGAGATTTTATATTTCTTCATAAGCATTAATCTTATTTTGTCAATTAGGAACATTCAGCACCCACCCGCTATCAAGGCAGCTGCCTATCATGTCATGCCCTACCTGCACAGGTGTGCTGGCTACTCAAATGATCCAATTAAGGAGGCCATTTAGTCAGCAGCAGCAGAAGTCCTGTGCCTGGACGCTCCAACAGCGGCCAGACACAAGCAGAAGCAGAAGCAGCAGAAGCAGCAGCAGCAGCACCACCTTTTGTTTTTTGGCTGCAGCAGCAGCAAGGCCCACAGGGCTGGCTAGCTGGCTAGCCAGCAAGCAGGTAGCAATGAAAGTAGGAATCTTTCTTTTTAACCCTGTAAGGGGGTGGTGCACTGTACCCGAAGATACTGCCATATCGGGTCAATGCATAGGGCGACGGAAGCAAGCTTCGAAATCGGCCCCCGTTCTCAAAAATCCATTTAATATATGGTCCCCAGATAGGGGACGTATCAGATATTAAACTGATAAGAACAGATACTACACTTGATCTTAGCCAAAAGGCCGAGAAGCGATAACCGTGAAAGGGGCGGGCCCAACAAGGTGCCCTTCATGGGCACTATCACTGCTTGCTGTCAGGGAGGCTGCCAGACAATTTTCCATGCACACTCTGGGCTGGGGGGCAGTCAACCACCAGTACACACAGCAGAACCTAAACCCATACCATTATTGCTAAGCAGCAAGACAGGGGCCCATTGCACTCCCACGGGGCCTTTTTAAATGCAATCCATAACCCGGATTTGCCAGGAACCCTTCTTACTTCCTCCTACTTGCATGTGACACTGGGCTTAGGATCTGCATAGGAAACACACACACAAGCACACACCTACCTTTGTTGCCTGCAGATGCCTCCTTGGCTGTCCCCAAACGGTATCAAACCAACACCCACGGGAAGCTGTAAGCATAGAGGACATGCCTGCACCCCATTGGACTTACCTGTGTGGGTTAAACCCGGGTTATTTGACAACCTATGGCGGTGATGGTTCTGCTCAGGCAGAGCAGTGCTGATGCTCCTCATAAAGCTGTCGCTGCTGTGAAGGTTCTAGGTGACATCACAAATCCCTATGGTTACATACACAACAAAGCTGGGTTGTTGTTGTTTACACTCTGCAAGGCCTGTGGAAGTGAGTGACATCATAGCACTGTAGTTCTGAGGGTTCTAGATGGATGCAACAATCTCCTGTTGCTTCTATGAAGGCCATAATAGACGACATCACCAAACAGCTCCATAGTCACATACACAGCAAAGGAGAGATGTTGTTTACACCTAGTGATGTCAGTGGTATTGAGTGACATCACAGCACAGTGCTAAGGCTCCTGGGCCTGGACACAGCAGCGGCTGCAATATCTCAACGGAGAATACGTTTATATATATGTGTGTGTGTGCGCGTATATATATATATATATATATATATATATATATATATATATATATATATATATATTTCTCCGCCGAAATCACTTTTAAACCCATTTCCACCTTTTTTTCCCTTCTCTTCCTCTTACTTTTTTTTCACGTTTTTTTACGTTTTTCTCCTTTTCGCCTCTTTTCTGGGCGTATTATTCTTCTTTTTCTTCTTTTTTTTCGTCTAATGCATACCCCATCAGTGCAGCAATGCTTATTCAATACCGCCAGCAGATGGAGACACTGGGGGATAATTTTCTAAGGATTTATACTGATTTTTCCTGTCTGAATTTGTCGCACAGAAAGTTGCAGGCCAAATATGTGTGACATTTCTGCGACTTTAGCTTCTAGAGCATTTTTACAACATTATACATAGGTGCTGAATACATAAAAAGCGACTGTTCAGCGACAGACAAGTCGCATCGGCTGAAAGTAGGCCAGAATGTCAGTCCATGTTGGAGCAGGTTTAGATACAGTCTAAAGTATAGATCTCAAAGTCTGTGCACAGAATTTAGCAAGGGCCTCGCACCTTCTGATGCATCAGGTAGGTGCACAATAGCATAGCCTAACCCTCTGTACTTTGGTCTATATTGATGCGGGACATAGACAGCCAGCTGATGACCAATCCATTAGTGCAATGGATGGCTGGAAGCATTTGTCTTTGCCTTTGCAATACCACAGAAGCAATGCATGGTCAATGTACAGCAATGACACACCTGTGTGAACAGCCAGGAGACCCCCCCCCCCCCCATGTTATGTTACATAGTTACATAGTTAGTACGGTCGAAAAAAGACATATGTCCATCAAGTTCAACCAGGGAATTAAGGGGTAGGGGTGTGGCGCGATATTGGGGAAGGGATGAGATTTTATATTTCTTCATAAGCATTAATCTTATTTTGTCAATTAGGAACATTCAGCACCCACCCGCTATCAAGGCAGCTGCCTATCATGTCATGCCCTACCTGCACAGGTGTGCTGGCTACTCAAATGATCCAATTAAGGAGGCCATTTAGTCAGCAGCAGCAGAAGTCCTGTGCCTGGACGCTCCAACAGCGGCCAGACACAAGCAGAAGCAGAAGCAGCAGCAGCACCACCTTTTGTTTTTTGGCTGCAGCAGCAGCAAGGCCCACAGGGCTGGCTAGCTGGCTAGCCAGCAAGCAGGTAGCAATGAAAGTAGGAATCTTTCTTTTTAACCCTGTAAGGGGGTGGTGCACTGTACCCGAAGATACTGCCATATCGGGTCAATGCATAGGGCGACGGAAGCAAGCTTCGAAATCGGCCCCCGTTCTCAAAAATCCATTTAATATATGGTCCCCAGATAGGGGACGTATCAGATATTAAACTGATAAGAACAGATACTACACTTGATCTTAGCCAAAAGGCCGAGAAGCGATAACCGTGAAAGGGGCGGGCCCAACAAGGTGCCCTTCATGGGCACTATCACTGCTTGCTGTCAGGGAGGGTGCCAGACAATTTTCCATGCACACTCTGGGCTGGGGGGCAGTCAACCACCAGTACACACAGCAGAACCTAAACCCATACCATTATTGCTAAGCAGCAAGACAGGGGCCCATTGCACTCCCACGGGGCCTTTTTAAATGCAATCCATAACCCGGATTTGCCAGGAACCCTTCTTACTCCTCCTACTTGCATGTGACACTGGGCTTAGGATCTGCATAGGAAACACACACACAAGCACACACCTACCTTTGTTGCCTGCAGATGCCTCCTTGGCTGTCCCCAAACGGTATCAAACCAACACCCACGGGAAGCTGTAAGCATAGAGGACATGCCTGCACCCCATTGGACTTACCTGTGTGGGTTAAACCCGGGTTATTTGACAACCTATGGCGGTGATGGTTCTGCTCAGGCAGAGCAGTGCTGATGCTCCTCATAAAGCTGTCGCTGCTGTGAAGGTTCTAGGTGACATCACAAATCCCTATGGTTACATACACAACAAAGCTGGGTTGTTGTTGTTTACACTCTGCAAGGCCTGTGGAAGTGAGTGACATCATAGCACTGTAGTTCTGAGGGTTCTAGATGGATGCAACAATCTCCTGTTGCTTCTATGAAGGCCATAATAGACGACATCACCAAACAGCTCCATAGTCACATACACAGCAAAGGAGAGATGTTGTTTACACCTAGTGATGTCAGTGGTATTGAGTGACATCACAGCACAGTGCTAAGGCTCCTGGGCCTGGACACAGCAGCGGCTGCAATATCTCAACGGAGAATACGTTTATATATATGTGTGTGTGTGCGCGTATATATATATATATATATATATATATATATATATATATATATATTTCTCCGCCGAAATCACTTTTAAACCCATTTCCACCTTTTTTTCCCTTCTCTTCCTCTTACTTTTTTTTCACGTTTTTTTACGTTTTTCTCCTTTTCGCCTCTTTTCTGGGCGTATTATTCTTCTTTTTCTTCTTTTTTTTTGTCTAATGCATACCCCATCAGTGCAGCAATGCTTATTCAATACCGCCAGCAGATGGAGACACTGGGGGATAATTTTCTAAGGATTTATACTGATTTTTCCTGTCTGAATTTGTCGCACAGAAAGTTGCAGGCCAAATATGTGTGACATTTCTGCGACTTTAGCTTCTAGAGCATTTTTACAACATTATACATAGGTGCTGAATACATAAAAAGCGACTGTTCAGCGACAGACAAGTCGCATCGGCTGAAAGTAGGCCAGAATGTCAGTCCATGTTGGAGCAGGTTTAGATACAGTCTAAAGTATAGATCTCAAAGTCTGTGCACAGAATTTAGCAAGGGCCTCGCACCTTCTGATGCATCAGGTAGGTGCACAATAGCATAGCCTAACCCTCTGTACTTTGGTCTATATTGATGCGGGACATAGACAGCCAGCTGATGACCAATCCATTAGTGCAATGGATGGCTGGAAGCATTTGTCTTTGCCTTTGCAATACCACAGAAGCAATGCATGGTCAATGTACAGCAATGACACACCTGTGTGAACAGCCAGGAGACCCCCCCCCCCCCCATGTTATGTTACATAGTTACATAGTTAGTACGGTCGAAAAAAGACATATGTCCATCAAGTTCAACCAGGGAATTAAGGGGTAGGGGTGTGGCGCGATATTGGGGAAGGGATGAGATTTTATATTTCTTCATAAGCATTAATCTTATTTTGTCAATTAGGAACATTCAGCACCCACCCGCTATCAAGGCAGCTGCCTATCATGTCATGCCCTACCTGCACAGGTGTGCTGGCTACTCAAATGATCCAATTAAGGAGGCCATTTAGTCAGCAGCAGCAGAAGTCCTGTGCCTGGACGCTCCAACAGCGGCCAGACACAAGCAGAAGCAGAAGCAGCAGAAGCAGCAGCAGCACCACCTTTTGTTTTTTGGCTGCAGCAGCAGCAAGGCCCACAGGGCTGGCTAGCTGGCTAGCCAGCAAGCAGGTAGCAATGAAAGTAGGAATCTTTCTTTTTAACCCTGTAAGGGGGTGGTGCACTGTACCCGAAGATACTGCCATATCGGGTCAATGCATAGGGCGACGGAAGCAAGCTTCGAAATCGGCCCCCGTTCTCAAAAATCCATTTAATATATGGTCCCCAGATAGGGGACGTGTCAGACATTAAACTGATAAGAACAGATACTACACTTGATCTTAGCCAAAAGGCCGAGAAGCGATAACCGTGAAAGGGGCGGGCCCAACAAGGTGCCCTTCATGGGCACTATCACTGCTTGCTGTCAGGGAGGCTGCCAGACAATTTTCCATGCACACTCTGGGCTGGGGGGCAGTCAACCACCAGTACACACAGCAGAACCTAAACCCATACCATTATTGCTAAGCAGCAAGACAGGGGCCCATTGCACTCCCACGGGGCCTTTTTAAATGCAATCCATAACCCGGATTTGCCAGGAACCCTTCTTACTCCTCCTACTTGCATGTGACACTGGGCTTAGGATCTGCATAGGAAACACACACACAAGCACACACCTACCTTTGTTGCCTGCAGATGCCTCCTTGGCTGTCCCCAAACGGTATCAAACCAACACCCACGGGAAGCTGTAAGCATAGAGGACATGCCTGCACCCCATTGGACTTACCTGTGTGGGTTAAACCCGGGTTATTTGACAACCTATGGCGGTGATGGTTCTGCTCAGGCAGAGCAGTGCTGATGCTCCTCATAAAGCTGTCGCTGCTGTGAAGGTTCTAGGTGACATCACAAATCCCTATGGTTACATACACAACAAAGCTGGGTTGTTGTTGTTTACACTCTGCAAGGCCTGTGGAAGTGAGTGACATCATAGCACTGTAGTTCTGAGGGTTCTAGATGGATGCAACAATCTCCTGTTGCTTCTATGAAGGCCATAATAGACGACATCACCAAACAGCTCCATAGTCACATACACAGCAAAGGAGAGATGTTGTTTACACCTAGTGATGTCAGTGGTATTGAGTGACATCACAGCACAGTGCTAAGGCTCCTGGGCCTGGACACAGCAGCGGCTGCAATATCTCAACGGAGAATACGTTTATATATATGTGTGTGTGTGCGCGTATATATATATATATATATATATATATATATATATATTTCTCCGCCGAAATCACTTTTAAACCCATTTCCACCTTTTTTCCCCTTCTCTTCCTCTTACTTTTTTTTCACGTTTTTTTACGTTTTTCTCCTTTTCGCCTCTTTTCTGGGCGTATTATTCTTCTTTTTCTTCTTTTTTTTCGTCTAATGCATACCCCATCAGTGCAGCAATGCTTATTCAATACCGCCAGCAGATGGAGACACTGGGGGATAATTTTCTAAGGATTTATACTGATTTTTCCTGTCTGAATTTGTCGCACAGAAAGTTGCAGGCCAAATATGTGTGACATTTCTGCGACTTTAGCTTCTAGAGCATTTTTACAACATTATACATAGGTGCTGAATACATAAAAAGCGACTGTTCAGCGACAGACAAGTCGCATCGGCTGAAAGTAGGCCAGAATGTCAGTCCATGTTGGAGCAGGTTTAGATACAGTCTAAAGTATAGATCTCAAAGTCTGTGCACAGAATTTAGCAAGGGCCTCGCACCTTCTGATGCATCAGGTAGGTGCACAATAGCATAGCCTAACCCTCTGTACTTTGGTCTATATTGATGCGGGACATAGACAGCCAGCTGATGACCAATCCATTAGTGCAATGGATGGCTGGAAGCATTTGTCTTTGCCTTTGCAATACCACAGAAGCAATGCATGGTCAATGTACAGCAATGACACACCTGTGTGAACAGCCAGGAGACCCCCCCCCCCCCCATGTTATGTTACATAGTTACATAGTTAGTACGGTCGAAAAAAGACATATGTCCATCAAGTTCAACCAGGGAATTAAGGGGTAGGGGTGTGGCGCGATATTGGGGAAGGGATGAGATTTTATATTTCTTCATAAGCATTAATCTTATTTTGTCAATTAGGAACATTCAGCACCCACCCGCTATCAAGGCAGCTGCCTATCATGTCATGCCCTACCTGCACAGGTGTGCTGGCTACTCAAATGATCCAATTAAGGAGGCCATTTAGTCAGCAGCAGCAGAAGTCCTGTGCCTGGACGCTCCAACAGCGGCCAGACACAAGCAGAAGCAGAAGCAGCAGCAGCACCACCTTTTGTTTTTTGGCTGCAGCAGCAGCAAGGCCCACAGGGCTGGCTAGCTGGCTAGCCAGCAAGCAGGTAGCAATGAAAGTAGGAATCTTTCTTTTTAACCCTGTAAGGGGGTGGTGCACTGTACCCGAAGATACTGCCATATCGGGTCAATGCATAGGGCGACGGAAGCAAGCTTCGAAATCGGCCCCCGTTCTCAAAAATCCATTTAATATATGGTCCCCAGATAGGGGACGTATCAGATATTAAACTGATAAGAACAGATACTACACTTGATCTTAGCCAAAAGGCCGAGAAGCGATAACCGTGAAAGGGGCGGGCCCAACAAGGTGCCCTTCATGGGCACTATCACTGCTTGCTGTCAGGGAGGCTGCCAGACAATTTTCCATGCACACTCTGGGCTGGGGGGCAGTCAACCACCAGTACACACAGCAGAACCTAAACCCATACCATTATTGCTAAGCAGCAAGACAGGGGCCCATTGCACTCCCACGGGGCCTTTTTAAATGCAATCCATAACCCGGATTTGCCAGGAACCCTTCTTACTCCTCCTACTTGCATGTGACACTGGGCTTAGGATCTGCATAGGAAACACACACACAAGCACACACCTACCTTTGTTGCCTGCAGATGCCTCCTTGGCTGTCCCCAAACGGTATCAAACCAACACCCACGGGAAGCTGTAAGCATAGAGGACATGCCTGCACCCCATTGGACTTACCTGTGTGGGTTAAACCCGGGTTATTTGACAACCTATGGCGGTGATGGTTCTGCTCAGGCAGAGCAGTGCTGATGCTCCTCATAAAGCTGTCGCTGCTGTGAAGGTTCTAGGTGACATCACAAATCCCTATGGTTACATACACAACAAAGCTGGGTTGTTGTTGTTTACACTCTGCAAGGCCTGTGGAAGTGAGTGACATCATAGCACTGTAGTTCTGAGGGTTCTAGATGGATGCAACAATCTCCTGTTGCTTCTATGAAGGCCATAATAGACGACATCACCAAACAGCTCCATAGTCACATACACAGCAAAGGAGAGATGTTGTTTACACCTAGTGATGTCAGTGGTATTGAGTGACATCACAGCACAGTGCTAAGGCTCCTGGGCCTGGACACAGCAGCGGCTGCAATATCTCAACGGAGAATACGTTTATATATATGTGTGTGTGTGCGCGTATATATATATATATATATATATATATATATATATATATATATATTTCTCCGCCGAAATCACTTTTAAACCCATTTCCACCTTTTTTTCCCTTCTCTTTCTCTTACTTTTTTTTCACGTTTTTTTACGTTTTTCTCCTTTTCGCCTCTTTTCTGGGCGTATTATTCTTCTTTTTCTTCTTTTTTTTCGTCTAATGCATACCCCATCAGTGCAGCAATGCTTATTCAATACCGCCAGCAGATGGAGACACTGGGGGATAATTTTCTAAGGATTTATACTGATTTTTCCTGTCTGAATTTGTCGCACAGAAAGTTGCAGGCCAAATATGTGTGACATTTCTGCGACTTTAGCTTCTAGAGCATTTTTACAACATTATACATAGGTGCTGAATACATAAAAAGCGACTGTTCAGCGACAGACAAGTCGCATCGGCTGAAAGTAGGCCAGAATGTCAGTCCATGTTGGAGCAGGTTTAGATACAGTCTAAAGTATAGATCTCAAAGTCTGTGCACAGAATTTAGCAAGGGCCTCGCACCTTCTGATGCATCAGGTAGGTGCACAATAGCATAGCCTAACCCTCTGTACTTTGGTCTATATTGATGCGGGACATAGACAGCCAGCTGATGACCAATCCATTAGTGCAATGGATGGCTGGAAGCATTTGTCTTTGCCTTTGCAATACCACAGAAGCAATGCATGGTCAATGTACAGCAATGACACACCTGTGTGAACAGCCAGGAGACCCCCCCCCCCCCCCCCATGTTATGTTACATAGTTACATAGTTAGTACGGTCGAAAAAAGACATATGTCCATCAAGTTCAACCAGGGAATTAAGGGGTAGGGGTGTGGCGCGATATTGGGGAAGGGATGAGATTTTATATTTCTTCATAAGCATTAATCTTATTTTGTCAATTAGGAACATTCAGCACCCACCCGCTATCAAGGCAGCTGCCTATCATGTCATGCCCTACCTGCACAGGTGTGCTGGCTACTCAAATGATCCAATTAAGGAGGCCATTTAGTCAGCAGCAGCAGAAGTCCTGTGCCTGGACGCTCCAACAGCGGCCAGACACAAGCATAAGCAGCAGAAGCAGCAGAAGCAGCAGCAGCACCACCTTTTGTTTTTTGGCTGCAGCAGCAGCAAGGCCCACAGGGCTGGCTAGCTGGCTAGCCAGCAAGCAGGTAGCAATGAAAGTAGGAATCTTTCTTTTTAACCCTGTAAGGGGGTGGTGCACTGTACCCGAAGATACTGCCATATCGGGTCAATGCATAGGGCGACGGAAGCAAGCTTCGAAATCGGCCCCCGTTCTCAAAAATCCATTTAATATATGGTCCCCAGATAGGGGACGTATCAGATATTAAACTGATAAGAACAGATTTTTTTTTTTTTTTTTTTTTTTTTTTCCTCAGTTACAGACTATTGTTTGGACGATCATCAGGTCACCTACCAAGACTCGTCACTTAAAACAATATCTGAAAAAACATCATACGGAAAAAACTAACTAAGGGAACCGAGTGCCAAGAAAAAGTGACCAAACAACAAAACAAAAAAAACATGTCAAAAACAATCACAGAAATTGGTCAAAAACTTACAGCTTTCTCCTTTACGTACTTCTTATAAATTTTTCCATCGTGTATGCATCCAGATTTTCTCCGCTTCTTCTTCACCAATTCTCTTTTTGTCCAGTAGAAAGATAGTAAAAATCCTTCCTAAAAACAATCTTTTCAATTCCCTCGGAGAAATAACAACATTTTTAAAAACAAGCAAATTGCGTGAGTCCCATAAAACCTCTTTAAAAACAGAAAAAAGAATCCAATTAGTACGTGTATCTTCCTTTTTACTAAGATCTTGACCAATAAAAACTTTCTCAAAAGAAAAACTGTTATATCCAGTGAGTTGGATTAAAAACTTCTTTAAAAACATAAAAAATTCTTTTGCATAAAAACAGTCCCAATAAAGGTGCACTAAGTCTTCTCTACCTCCACAACCCTCTCTTGGGCATCTGTCACTTATTCTCAAACCTCTTCCATTTAAAAAAGATCGGGTTGGGAGGCAGCCATGAAAGGACATCCAACTAACGTCTTTTTGTCTGTTTGATAGTCCAATAACTTTAAAAAACTTCCAAAGCTTCACAGACTGAGCATTAGTGCAGAATGGTACTTCATATAATCTCTCATTTTTCCTTATTTCTTGTTCTATTTTCTTTTTATCAGGTTCACCTAAAGAGCTCAAACCAAATTGATCATTGAAAGACCTGAGGAGCACATAGAAGGTAGGTATCACATGTGCTATGGGTCTCCTCAAATCCCTCTCACACCAGCCCCATTTGGAAAACAACCATCCTGCAAGGTATTTACTCATGTCTGCCGCCCTATTATTGCACTGTATCAATTTAAAAATTAAAAGAAAATAGTGCACCTTTAAAAACAGATCAATGTTTGGAAAGTTATATCCGCCCAAATTCATACTCTTCATCACTTCTTCTCTTCTCATTTTCTCCATCTTAGACCCCCAGAAGAACACAAAAAGCTTCCTTGTGACTCTCCTAGTCCATAACTTCCCTGGAGGAAGCACCATAGCCGTATACAAGAGAAGTGGTAGGATTACAGACTTAATGATAAGAACTTTCCCTTTAAGTGACAAGTTCCTTAACCTCCAGAAGGATAGCTTCTTCTCAATTTTACTGTCCAAAGTCTCATAACTTTTCTTTCCTTTGAGGTCTTTATCAAATATCACTCCTAGCACTTCAATGTCTTCTTTTTCCTTAACACCATCCACTACTATATTCTCTTGGTTCCCAAAACTGCATAATTGGCACTTCCCCCAGTTCACATTCATCCCAGCCACACAACAAAAAATCCTCACATGCAAATTTACTCTGTTGAGATCTGCTTGGGATGTACAAGTAAAAACCACATCGTCCATATAACTTAAAACCTTTAACTTACTACCATCACTACCTGGAATAAAAACACCACTCACACATTTATCTTTCTGCACATTCTTCAACAGGCCCTCTATAACGCATATAAACAGAATTGGGGAGAGTGGGCATCCCTGTCTGACTCCAGACAAGACATTAAAAGCAGGCCCCACATGCCCATTTACTAAAATCTGACTTGTCACCCCATGATAAAAACTCATAATAACAGATAATAACTTTTCTGGAATACCTAAGTGTTTTAAAGCAATGAACATAAAATCATGTGCAACCTTATCATAAGCCTTTTCGAAATCTATGGACTCAACAAACAGTGCATTCTTGTTAAAGTTACTGTAATAAATAGAGTCTCTTAAAAGCAATAAATGATCTGTTATTTTTCTTTTCGGTACTGCACAAACTTGGTATTCTCCCACAAGGTGGTCCACTACATCACTCAGTCTATTAGCCACAATCTTAGCAATTATCTTGTAGTCACAATTTAATAAAGTTATAGGTCTCCAATTTTTAAGATCTCTGCCATCACCTTTTTTATGAATTAATGTTATGACCCCTTTCTTCATAGATTCAGCTAAAACACCTGAGTTAAAAACATATTGCACCACCCGTGTAAACTCTTTACTTAAAATATTCCAGAACGCGGAATAAAACTCAGCGGGGAGACCATCACAGCCTGGTGTCTTCCCTTTGGCCATCTTATCCAGGGCCTGCTTGATCTCCCCTTCACTAACATCATCAATCAAAAAATCTACTTTTTCAACAGGAACATTATTCTCCAAAATATTACAATAATCATTCATCTCCGTCTCACTGGCTCTGCTCTTATTACTAAAGAGTGTCTCATAAAATCTGCCAATCTCCTTCACCATCTCCTCTCCAAAAACTTCCCCCGTAGGGGTAAAAACAGATTTAAAAACACCTTTAGCATTAAAACATTTTTTAAAGAAATACCGTGTACACTGCTCATTTTCTTCTAGGTGCTGCACTTTAGACTTATATACAATATTCCTTCCCTTTTCCAACAACCTTTTTTTCATCTCCCCCTTCACCTTAACAATCTCATCCTCCACCTCCACACCAACACGTTTAAACTTATAGAGAGTCTCTAACCGGGATACAAGCCTTTCATCACTCCTCCTCTTCTCTTGTGCTCTCTTTATGCAAAACATCTTAAAGAAATTAGAAAACTCTCCTTTAGCCCATTCCCACCACACTAAGACATTACTAAAATCAGGTTGTTTAGAAACACAGGATAAAAACACATGATTAAAACCAGCCATTACTTCCTCATCTTCCAATAGACTTACATTTAATTTCCAGAGCCCCCTCCCAAAATGAAGGGACTCTGTGACACTTATCTCAGCCGACACCATCTTGTGGTCTGAGAAAGTTGACATCATTTGATTGCACCGGACCACCTTAATCCCATCAGAGACCAGGATGTAATCGATCCGGGATTTACAGCGGCCACTATCTGATATGTACGTATATCTTTCATCAGTGCTAACCATCAGTCCAACATCAGTAAAATGCAAGTCTTGAATAATTTGATTTAAAACATTGGAAGTAATATCAGTTCTAACCTCAGCAGAGCTCTCACGATCATTGACGGATCTAATGCAGTTAAAATCGCCAACAATAATAGTATCTTCACGACCAGGGATAAAAAACTTAAGGGACTCTAAAAAAGACAAACGTGCTTGTTTTTCTGCTGGAGCATACACATTAAAAATTCTCATCCTCTGGCCCAAAACCTCAAAAATTAAAACCATACAACGACCAGGTACTAAAGTTTGGCAATTTAAAACTTTAATGTCCCTGTTTCGCAATAAAATCCCAACACCTTCATTTTTGTTTTCTGCACATGTGGACCAGAAGGACTGCCCACACTTCCACTCATTTGCATAAGGTGCTGACTTTATTGCACACTCCTGTAAACATATCACATCACTTCTAACATTCTCAAGAATATCAAAAATTGCAGCTCTCCAAATTTCAGACTCAATACTTCTTACATTAATAGTTGTTACAACCAAAGTCATAATAACTAGGAAAAGAAAACCAAATGCTTTAAAATCCATCTTAACTTAGAAATTAACATTTTGGCCTTCAACTTTCCTATGTAAACTTGCAAAACAATCAGGCGACCCTATGTTAGAGTCCCTGTCTATTTCATTATCACTACCAAGAACAAGGGCTTCCTGATCCTCAGACCAGCTCCCTGTCTTACACCTTTTATTCACAACCTGCACATCCTCATCTTCCTCCTCCTCTTCTTCCTTACTGCGAGAAACTCTCTGACCAGGTGTTAGAGATCTCTGAGATGACCCAACAACTTCCATTCCCTCCTCCTCCCCCACAATTGGGTTTGGACATTCAATATCATCCATAGCCTCTTCACTAGAAAGAACATCACCATACACTGTCTCAATTTTCTCCACCACTTTCACTTTTTTTGCTTTTTTCTTTTTCACCAAGGTAAATTCACCTCCCACACCTGTCTCCTCACCAGTCACAGCAGTGGAAACACCCTCCTCCCCTGACCTCTCCTGAGTGCTAATGTGCTCCACTATCACAGAACTTTCCTCAGCCACCTGTGCCACATTAACACTCACACTCACACTCTCACCAACTCCAGGAACAAACCTCCCTCCCCCTTTTTCTCTTTGTTCTCCTCTATTCCCAGCTGCATCAGCATAACTTCTCTTCTTTTTATACCACATATCACAGCCTCTTGCCAAATGTTCCTCACTTCCACAGATATCACATGTCTTCTTCTCTGTACAAATACTTGCTTCATGACCAGTTTTCCCACAATTTCTGCAACATTCTCCTTTCTCAGGGCAATAATCCTGCACATGGCCATAGGCATGGCACTTTCTACAATATTGCAACTGGCCTTCATAAAAGCAGAAACCTCTCTCTCCTCCGATAGAAAACACCTGTGGTATGCTCTTCCTTCCATCTTGCATTCCTTCATCTTTTTTAAATTTTACAATAAACTTTCTCTTACAATTAAAGTACCCAAACTTGTTCTTAAGTCTTCCTATAAATTTCACTTCCTCGCAATACCGGAACAAAAAGTTTGTAACCATTTCATCAGAAACCTTAGGATTATACATGTGGACAATTACTACCTTTGTTGTATTCATAAATAACGGTTCCACTTTAATCTTCTTCATTATAGCAGGCTCACTTTTCCTCTTCATTTCTTCAAGATCCATATAGACTCTCTGGCAAATCTCAGAACCACAAAAAGTAATATCATAAATTCCTTGCCTAGGAAAATCCTGTATAGCCAATACATTCCATACCTGTAGGTAATCAAGCTTGCGAAGAATCTCCACAACGATTTGGTCAAGTCCGATCGTCCCCCGGTGCTCGCCAGGAACGTAGATCCGCACCGTGTCCTCAAGTCCACGCGCCTTCTCGCTCATTTTTGCAGGTAAAACCCACGATCGCAGCTCAGCAACAATCCAGGGCCCCCCGTAAAGAGGGCCCCGATCACCACTCCTTTCAACCCAAACCACGCACAGAAATCCACACGTGATCTTAGCCAAAAGGCCGAGAAGCGATAACCGTGAAAGGGGCGGGCCCAACAAGGTGCCCTTCATGGGCACTATCACTGCTTGCTGTCAGGGAGGCTGCCAGACAATTTTCCATGCACACTCTGGGCTGGGGGGCAGTCAACCACCAGTACACACAGCATAACCTAAACCCATACCATTATTGCTAAGCAGCAAGACAGGGGCCCATTGCACTCCCACGGGGCCTTTTTAAATGCAATCCATAACCCGGATTTGCCAGGAACCCTTCTTACTCCTCCTACTTGCATGTGACACTGGGCTTAGGATCTGCATAGGAAACACACACACAAGCACACACCTACCTTTGTTGCCTGCAGATGCCTCCTTGGCTGTCCCCAAACGGTATCAAACCAACACCCACGGGAAGCTGTAAGCATAGAGGACATGCCTGCACCCCATTGGACTTACCTGTGTGGGTTAAACCCGGGTTATTTGACAACCTATGGCGGTGATGGTTCTGCTCAGGCAGAGCAGTGCTGATGCTCCTCATAAAGCTGTCGCTGCTGTGAAGGTTCTAGGTGACATCACAAATCCCTATGGTTACATACACAACAAAGCTGGGTTGTTGTTGTTTACACTCTGCAAGGCCTGTGGAAGTGAGTGACATCATAGCACTGTAGTTCTGAGGGTTCTAGATGGATGCAACAATCTCCTGTTGCTTCTATGAAGGCCATAATAGACGACATCACCAAACAGCTCCATAGTCACATACACAGCAAAGGAGAGATGTTGTTTACACCTAGTGATGTCAGTGGTATTGAGTGACATCACAGCACAGTGCTAAGGCTCCTGGGCCTGGACATAGCAGCGGCTGCAATATCTCAACGGAGAATACGTTTATATATATGTGTGTGTGTGCGCGTATATATATATATATATATATATATATATATATATATATATATATATTTCTCCGCCGAAATCACTTTTAAACCCATTTCCACCTTTTTTTCCCTTCTCTTCCTCTTACTTTTTTCTCACGTTTTTTTACGTTTTTCTCCTTTTCGCCTCTTTTCTGGGCGTATTATTCTTCTTTTTCTTCTTTTTTTTCGTCTAATGCATACCCCATCAGTGCAGCAATGCTTATTCAATACCGCCAGCAGATGGAGACACTGGGGGATAATTTTCTAAGGATTTATACTGATTTTTCCTGTCTGAATTTGTCGCACAGAAAGTTGCAGGCCAAATATGTGTGACATTTCTGCGACTTTAGCTTCTAGAGCATTTTTACAACATTATACATAGGTGCTGAATACATAAAAAGCGACTGTTCAGCGACAGACAAGTCGCATCGGCTGAAAGTAGGCCAGAATGTCAGTCCATGTTGGAGCAGGTTTAGATACAGTCTAAAGTATAGATCTCAAAGTCTGTGCACAGAATTTAGCAAGGGCCTCGCACCTTCTGATGCATCAGGTAGGTGCACAATAGCATAGCCTAACCCTCTGTACTTTGGTCTATATTGATGCGGGACATAGACAGCCAGCTGATGACCAATCCATTAGTGCAATGGATGGCTGGAAGCATTTGTCTTTGCCTTTGCAATACCACAGAAGCAATGCATGGTCAATGTACAGCAATGACACACCTGTGTGAACAGCCAGGAGACCCCCCCCCCCCCATGTTATGTTACATAGTTACATAGTTAGTACGGTCGAAAAAAGACATATGTCCATCAAGTTCAACCAGGGAATTAAGGGGTAGGGGTGTGGCGCGATATTGGGGAAGGGATGAGATTTTATATTTCTTCATAAGCATTAATCTTATTTTGTCAATTAGGAACATTCAGCACCCACCCGCTATCAAGGCAGCTGCCTATCATGTCATGCCCTACCTGCACAGGTGTGCTGGCTACTCAAATGATCCAATTAAGGAGGCCATTTAGTCAGCAGCAGCAGAAGTCCTGTGCCTGGACGCTCCAACAGCGGCCAGACACAAGCAGAAGCAGAAGCAGCAGAAGCAGCAGCAGCACCACCTTTTGTTTTTTGGCTGCAGCAGCAGCAAGGCCCACAGGGCTGGCTAGCTGGCTAGCCAGCAAGCAGGTAGCAATGAAAGTAGGAATCTTTCTTTTTAACCCTGTAAGGGGGTGGTGCACTGTACCCGAAGATACTGCCATATCGGGTCAATGCATAGGGCGACGGAAGCAAGCTTCGAAATCGGCCCCCGTTCTCAAAAATCCATTTAATATATGGTCCCCAGATAGGGGACGTATCAGATATTAAACTGATAAGAACAGATTTTTTTTTTTTTTTTTTTATTGAAAAGGAAATATACAATACATAACCAAGTAAATCATTCACAAAATTACATATTCATCTGAAAACACATGAATAACACATATTTGACATATACAATATATACAGGAAGCATGTCTTTACATGTACATATAACAAAAAGCTTTCCCTTCATGACTTTCCCTCAGAAAAAATAAATTGCAGCGGATTCTGTCCCTCCAACTGTCCCTTCATATCAAGATATAATCTGTAAGAAAAGAAAAAGAAAGACAAATAAGAATACAATCATAACCAGTACTTCCATTTTTTGTGTTTCCAGATCCCCTCTGCATCATCAGAACCATAGTTTTTCCTATCACATAATACGTAAAGGTAAATTTTACCACGGATCATGCCCAGACATTCCTTCACACTTACTTCAGTTTGATTGAAAATCCTAATATTCCTTACATCCCACAGAACCTCTTTTACACAATTTACTATGAACCATAACACTCTTGCCTTCTCTTTCTCCACTGCACACAAACCAAACATCATCATATTAAAGGATAAGATTTCAATTCCAGTAAGATTTTTAATTAGACCAGACATTCTTCTCCACACAGACTTCGCATAACCACACTCCCAAAACACATGTACATAATTTTCACATCCACCGCAACCATCCCTGGGACACACTTCACTGTCTACCAATCTCCTTCTCCTCTGAAATTCCCTTGTTGGCAGACACCCATGAGCTAACATCCAAGACAAGTCCTTTTGTTTATTTGTCAGTTCCTTGTGACTGACATTTTTCCACACTACCTTACAATCCTTCTCAGACAGACCTCCCACACATTCCACTGTTTCTCTCTGCTCCAACACTTTCATCACCTTCTTACTATCATTCCATTCAGTCACACATTCCAGATTATTTTTCCTGACACACCGCCCTATTCTCTGATAGAACCAAGGAACCTCAAAACTTACAGGTACCCTTAAGTCCCTTTCCATTAGCTTATATTTCAACAACACATTACCAGCCAAATACCTTACCATGCACCCAAACACACATTCCTTCTTACTTACAGCGAGACAAAAACTGACATACTTCACAGCCAGGAACACTTCCACATTCATCATTCCTTTACCACCATGCATTCTGCTTTTCACCACCTTCCCACGACTCAATTTCTCCATCCTTGAATTCCATAAGAAAACAAAGATCTGCCTGATAATTCTTGCCAGACACCTATCCGGTGGAGGAAACACATAATTAACATAAAGCAAAATAGGAATTATAACAGCTTTAATAACCAGAATCCTTCCCTCAATCGATAAAGTCCTTAAAGACCAGAAGTTTATTTTATTCCCCACCCTCCCCAAAACCCTCTCCCAACTTTCTTTCCCATACAAATCATTATCAAACACCACCCCAAGCACTTCCACACCCCCCTCTCTCACAGGCCACTCGCACAACCCACTCTCTCCCCACCCCTCAAAAAATTTACAACCACTCTTCCCAACATTAAGCTTAAACCCACTCATTAAACAGAAACACTCAATCAATAACTTAGCACGCCTTACCCCTGCCATTGACTTACATACAACAGTAACATCATCCATGTAACCAATCACTCGCATATCCTTCCCATGACTACCAGGTATTTCTATACCCCGCATCACCTTATCTCTCCTAATCATCCCCAACAAAGGCTCAATCATACAAATAAAAAGAATTGGCGACAGGGGACACCCCTGCCGCACTCCAGATTTTATACTCACCTCCCTACTCAGAAAACCATTGACCTGAATCTTACTATAAATGTCCCTATACAAACATTCAATCCACTTCACCATTCTGTCCGGCACATTCATCCTCCTCAAAACCCTAAACAATAAATCATGCACCACCCTATCATACGCTTTTTCAAAATCCACCGTAACAACAGCCACACCTTGCTTCCTAGTTTTACAGTCCCACAATACATCCCTCAGACCTAACAGACATTCAGAAATCCTACGATCAGGCACTGCACACATTTGCTCCTCACCTACCATACAATCAATCACATCCTTTAACCTATTCGCAATAACTTTAGCAATAATTTTGTAATCACAATTCAAGAGCGCTATAGGCCTCCAATTTTTAAGATCCCTCTTATCCCCTTTTTTAAACAATAACACAGTCACACTCTCACTCATACTTTTAGATAACTTCCCTCTCCTAAGTACTTCCTTACACACCTCCCATACATAATCCCCTAACATATCCCAAAACACAAGATAAAATTCCACAGGCAAACCATCACTCCCTGCCACCTTTCCTTTCTTCATCCCATTCACAGCATCCTCCACCTCACTCTTCCTCACATCCTCTTCCATAAAGAACCCATCAATTTCATCCAAACGCTTATCCACATATCCCAAACATTCCTCCTCTAGAGTCACGTCCCGCTCCTTCTCCGTGAATAAATCAGAATAAAACTTCCACACTTCCTCTAACACCTCATCCTTACCAAAGACCTCTACCCCATCATTCTTAAAAACACTCATCATCTCAGTTTTTTTACTGAATGCCTTTTTAAAGAAAAATTTGCTACATTTCTCATCCTTCTCTTTCACTTCAACCCTAGCCTGTGCAATAATCTTCCTTCCATTCCTCTCCAGACACTCATTCACACTTCCACGAGCTTCCTCAATCTCCTTCTCAACACTCATCCCCAAACGCCTCAATTCATACAAATACTCTAACCTTCTTTGCCATCTCTCATACTCTTCTCTATCTTTCCTCCCTTTCTCACACCCTTTTTTAATAAAAAACCTTTTAGTCTCTAACTTCACCCACTCCCACCACTCAACCACACTATAAAATGCATCCTTCCTCAACACCCATCCATCAAAACGCTCCCTATATTCTTGTAATACACATTCATTATCCAATAAAGACACATTCAACTTCCAAACACCCTTTCCATACTCACTTAGACCACCACCTTTTACCACACACTCAATCCAGGCATGATCCGTGAACGGTAACCTCCTCCGTCTGAAATTAGAAACAGACATTAGTTTTGAGACAAAAATGAAATCAATACGCGAACTTGTATTGTTAGAAAAATATGTATAACCGATAGTACCATCATTATGGGCAACAAAGGAATCCTTTAACCCAAATAAATTTACAATCTCTTTAAGCTGCTTACTAGTACTGTCTAAACCAGACCCACCACCCACCGTAGTACTACTCCTATCCCCCTCTGTTATTATACAATTGAAATCCCCTATAAGGAACACATCATCCCTCCCACTCAAAAAGAAATATAATTTCTCAAACACCTCCCCTCTTTCCTTCCTCCCAGTTGGAGCATAAACATTAATTACTTTATATGTGAAACCCCTGAAAATAAAATGCACTAATAATACCCTACCCGGAACAATATGGACAACTTTTTTAACAACAAACTCATTACTTTTGAACAAAATCCCCACCCCCGAATTACGTTCCATTGAACCAGACCATACCGATTGCCCATAAGGCCAGGAGATATTTGGCTCCCCATCCAAGCAGCACTCCTGGAGACCTAAAACATCAAAAGAATATCCAGAAAGTAAATCAAAAATGGCGGATCTCCTTTCTAAAGATCTAATACTGCGGACATTTAGAGAACCAATTGTTAAACTCATTCAAACATTTGAAGGAAAAAAAGGAAATACAAAATCAAGCATTATCAAAAGGAGGCCTAGCCTTTCCCCGACCTCTACCCTTATTTTTTGCCTCCCCTTCCTTAAACTTAAGAGTCTTTGTCAATTTTTTGACTGAACATTCCTCCAAATAACCTGTGCCCAGGGAGGATAAAGAGGAGTCAGAATCAATCTGACATGACGACCCTCCACCTGCCTCCTCCCTTCCCGGGCTAGGAAAGTCCTCAATCCTTTGACTCTGAGGAGTCGGACAGTCATCCTCCGATTCTTCCACCGGCATCTTTCTCTTCAAGGATTCTTTGTCCACAGTCATCTCCTCTGGGGGATCAGAGGCCTCCGAAACAGATGCCCCCGAAACAGACTCCGCCTTCTCCCCCTCTGCCACCAAAGCATCCGGAACAGACCTAGAAATGGAAGGAAAAACAGGGGCAGACTCTGCTTCACTGGTCAGCACGCTAACCTCTGCATCGCCTGCCCTGGCAGCATTGGAGTCCTCAGGAACTGTCCCACCTCGAAGAGCCATTGCATATGATCGGGGTGCCCCGGACTGGTAAGTGGGGCAACTCCTAGCCAGGTGATCCGAAGAACCACAGAAATGACACTTGCGTTTCTCGGGACAGTCTGCAGTGCGGTGATCAGGCTTGTGGCAGTTCCTGCAAACTTGCCCGGTTGTACAGTTCTCTCTGGTATGACCAAAGCAAAAACAGTCCCGGCAAAAACTTGGCATCCCCGGGTAGTGCAGAAACCCCCTGTTGTTCCCTATCGCAAAGTTCTGCGGGGGGTGACAAAAACCTTCAGCACCACCCTCGGGGGCAGGCCTAAACTCCACCCAAAAACGTCTCATGCCTGTGAAAGTCCCCAGGATGTTATTTTTCCTCTCCGCACCAGAAACAGACACACAATACCTTCTTAGAAAGGTCTGGATCTCCTCATCCCGCACAAAAGGGTTGTACATATGCACTACCACTGGAACTTTCTTAGGCCGAGCCTCGCAGGAAATGAATCGGATCCCTTGTAGGTCAGGGTGAGAAGCATTCTCCTTACTCCGGTAGAGACAGGTACGGAGATCATCCAGGTTGTAGAAGGTCACGTCAAAGAATCCTTGGCTGGGAAAGACCTGGACACAGAAGATGGAAGCATGCGGCATCCTCAGCACTCCCTCCACGACCTTCTGCTGGACATGCAAAATCCCGTAGGCACTCCTCTTTTCCTCCTCGATAAACAGCCGTACTGTATTAGGAGCGTTCGGCGCATTAGCCATCCTCTCCGGCAGACCCGTCCTCCGATGATCACCTTCCCGTTATCCTGGGACTAAGCCCTCTCCCCAATAGCAGCAGGTGGGTGAAGCCCAGGCAATAAACCTGGGCGATCCCACAAGGCCGAGGAGAGGGGTACCCGAATACCTTAGGGCAAGACACTTGATCTTAGCCAAAAGGCCGAGAAGCGATAACCGTGAAAGGGGCGGGCCCAACAAGGTGCCCTTCATGGGCACTATCACTGCTTGCTGTCAGGGAGGCTGCCAGACAATTTTCCATGCACACTCTGGGCTGGGGGGCAGTCAACCACCAGTACACACAGCAGAACCTAAACCCATACCATTATTGCTAAGCAGCAAGACAGGGGCCCATTGCACTCCCACGGGGCCTTTTTAAATGCAATCCATAACCCGGATTTGCCAGGAACCCTTCTTACTCCTCCTACTTGCATGTGACACTGGGCTTAGGATCTGCATAGGAAACACACACACAAGCACACACCTACCTTTGTTGCCTGCAGATGCCTCCTTGGCTGTCCCCAAACGGTATCAAACCAACACCCACGGGAAGCTGTAAGCATAGAGGACATGCCTGCACCCCATTGGACTTACCTGTGTGGGTTAAACCCGGGTTATTTGACAACCTATGGCGGTGATGGTTCTGCTCAGGCAGAGCAGTGCTGATGCTCCTCATAAAGCTGTCGCTGCTGTGAAGGTTCTAGGTGACATCACAAATCCCTATGGTTACATACACAACAAAGCTGGGTTGTTGTTGTTTACACTCTGCAAGGCCTGTGGAAGTGAGTGACATCATAGCACTGTAGTTCTGAGGGTTCTAGATGGATGCAACAATCTCCTGTTGCTTCTATGAAGGCCATAATAGACGACATCACCAAACAGCTCCATAGTCACATACACAGCAAAGGAGAGATGTTGTTTACACCTAGTGATGTCAGTGGTATTGAGTGACATCACAGCACAGTGCTAAGGCTCCTGGGCCTGGACACAGCAGCGGCTGCAATATCTCAACGGAGAATACGTTTATATATATGTGTGTGTGTGCGCGTATATATATATATATATATATATATATATATATATATATATATATTTCTCCGCCGAAATCACTTTTAAACCCATTTCCACCTTTTTTTCCCTTCTCTTCCTCTTACTTTTTTTTCACGTTTTTTTACGTTTTTCTCCTTTTCGCCTCTTTTCTGGGCGTATTATTCTTCTTTTTCTTCTTTTTTTTCGTCTAATGCATACCCCATCAGTGCAGCAATGCTTATTCAATACCGCCAGCAGATGGAGACACTGGGGGATAATTTTCTAAGGATTTATACTGATTTTTCCTGTCTGAATTTGTCGCACAGAAAGTTGCAGGCCAAATATGTGTGACATTTCTGCGACTTTAGCTTCTAGAGCATTTTTACAACATTATACATAGGTGCTGAATACATAAAAAGCGACTGTTCAGCGACAGACAAGTCGCATCGGCTGAAAGTAGGCCAGAATGTCAGTCCATGTTGGAGCAGGTTTAGATACAGTCTAAAGTATAGATCTCAAAGTCTGTGCACAGAATTTAGCAAGGGCCTTGCACCTTCTGATGCATCAGGTAGGTGCACAATAGCATAGCCTAACCCTCTGTACTTTGGTCTATATTGATGCGGGACATAGACAGCCAGCTGATGACCAATCCATTAGTGCAATGGATGGCTGGAAGCATTTGTCTTTGCCTTTGCAATACCACAGAAGCAATGCATGGTCAATGTACAGCAATGACACACCTGTGTGAACAGCCAGGAGACCCCCCCCCCCCCCCCCATGTTATGTTACATAGTTACATAGTTAGTACGGTCGAAAAAAGACATATGTCCATCAAGTTCAAGCAGGGAATTAAGGGGTAGGGGTGTGGCGCGATATTGGGGAAGGGATGAGATTTTATATTTCTTCATAAGCATTAATCTTATTTTGCAAATTAGGAACATTCAGCACCCACCCGCTATCAAGGCAGCTGCCTATCATGTCATGCCCTACCTGCACAGGTGTGCTGGCTACTCAAATGATCCAATTAAGGAGGCCATTTAGTCAGCAGCAGCAGAAGTCCTGTGCCTGGACGCTCCAACAGCGGCCAGACACAAGCAGAAGCAGCAGAAGCAGCAGAAGCAGCAGCAGCACCACCTTTTGTTTTTTGGCTGCAGCAGCAGCAAGGCCCACAGGGCTGGCTAGCTGGCTAGCCAGCAAGCAGGTAGCAATGAAAGTAGGAATCTTTCTTTTTAACCCTGTAAGGGGGTGGTGCACTGTACCCGAAGATACTGCCATATCGGGTCAATGCATAGGGCGACGGAAGCAAGCTTCGAAATCGGCCCCCGTTCTCAAAAATCCATTTAATATATGGTCCCCAGATAGGGGACGTATCAGATATTAAACTGATAAGAACAGATACTACACTTGATCTTAGCCAAAAGGCCGAGAAGCGATAACCGTGAAAGGGGCGGGCCCAACAAGGTGCCCTTCATGGGCACTATCACTGCTTGCTGTCAGGGAGGCTGCCAGACAATTTTCCATGCACACTCTGGGCTGGGGGGCAGTCAACCACCAGTACACACAGCAGAACCTAAACCCATACCATTATTGCTAAGCAGCAAGACAGGGGCCCATTGCACTCCCACGGGGCCTTTTTAAATGCAATCCATAACCCGGATTTGCCAGGAACCCTTCTTACTCCTCCTACTTGCATGTGACACTGGGCTTAGGATCTGCATAGGAAACACACACACAAGCACACACCTACCTTTGTTGCCTGCAGATGCCTCCTTGGCTGTCCCCAAACGGTATCAAACCAACACCCACGGGAAGCTGTAAGCATAGAGGACATGCCTGCACCCCATTGGACTTACCTGTGTGGGTTAAACCCGGGTTATTTGACAACCTATGGCGGTGATGGTTCTGCTCAGGCAGAGCAGTGCTGATGCTCCTCATAAAGCTGTCGCTGCTGTGAAGGTTCTAGGTGACATCACAAATCCCTATGGTTACATACACAACAAAGCTGGGTTGTTGTTGTTTACACTCTGCAAGGCCTGTGGAAGTGAGTGACATCATAGCACTGTAGTTCTGAGGGTTCTAGATGGATGCAACAATCTCCTGTTGCTTCTATGAAGGCCATAATAGACGACATCACCAAACAGCTCCATAGTCACATACACAGCAAAGGAGAGATGTTGTTTACACCTAGTGATGTCAGTGGTATTGAGTGACATCACAGCACAGTGCTAAGGCTCCTGGGCCTGGACACAGCAGCGGCTGCAATATCTCAACGGAGAATACGTTTATATATATGTGTGTGTGTGCGCGTATATATATATATATATATATATATATATATATATATATATATATATATTTCTCCGCCGAAATCACTTTTAAACCCATTTCCACCTTTTTTTCCCTTCTCTTCCTCTTACTTTTTTTTCACGTTTTTTTACGTTTTTCTCCTTTTCGCCTCTTTTCTGGGCGTATTATTCTTCTTTTTCTTCTTTTTTTTCGTCTAATGCATACCCCATCAGTGCAGCAATGCTTATTCAATACCGCCAGCAGATGGAGACACTGGGGGATAATTTTCTAAGGATTTATACTGATTTTTCCTGTCTGAATTTGTCGCACAGAAAGTTGCAGGCCAAATATGTGTGACATTTCTGCGACTTTAGCTTCTAGAGCATTTTTACAACATTATACATAGGTGCTGAATACATAAAAAGCGACTGTTCAGCGACAGACAAGTCGCATCGGCTGAAAGTAGGCCAGAATGTCAGTCCATGTTGGAGCAGGTTTAGATACAGTCTAAAGTATAGATCTCAAAGTCTGTGCACAGAATTTAGCAAGGGCCTCGCACCTTCTGATGCATCAGGTAGGTGCACAATAGCATAGCCTAACCCTCTGTACTTTGGTCTATATTGATGCGGGACATAGACAGCCAGCTGATGACCAATCCATTAGTGCAATGGATGGCTGGAAGCATTTGTCTTTGCCTTTGCAATACCACAGAAGCAATGCATGGTCAATGTACAGCAATGACACACCTGTGTGAACAGCCAGGAGACCCCCCCCCCCCCCATGTTATGTTACATAGTTACATAGTTAGTACGGTCGAAAAAAGACATATGTCCATCAAGTTCAACCAGGGAATTAAGGGGTAGGGGTGTGGCGCGATATTGGGGAAGGGATGAGATTTTATATTTCTTCATAAGCATTAATCTTATTTTGTCAATTAGGAACATTCAGCACCCACCCGCTATCAAGGCAGCTGCCTATCATGTCATGCCCTACCTGCACAGGTGTGCTGGCTACTCAAATGATCCAATTAAGGAGGCCATTTAGTCAGCAGCAGCAGAAGTCCTGTGCCTGGACGCTCCAACAGCGGCCAGACACAAGCAGAAGCAGAAGCAGCAGAAGCAGCAGCAGCACCACCTTTTGTTTTTTGGCTGCAGCAGCAGCAAGGCCCACAGGGCTGGCTAGCTGGCTAGCCAGCAAGCAGGTAGCAATGAAAGTAGGAATCTTTCTTTTTAACCCTGTAAGGGGGTGGTGCACTGTACCCGAAGATACTGCCATATCGGGTCAATGCATAGGGCGACGGAAGCAAGCTTCGAAATCGGCCCCCGTTCTCAAAAATCCATTTAATATATGGTCCCCAGATAGGGGACGTATGAGATATTAAACTGATAAGAACAGATTTTTTTATTTTTTTATTTTTTTATTTTTTTTTTATAAACCTTCAGGTTTAGACTAAACACCACTTAGATAACGCGTCATTTTTGACTCATGGTGAAGTCTAACTCATCATTAGGTCATTCTTTATTTGTTCAAAGCAAATTCAAAACAAATTCAAATACCATCACCATTACACCCTTACAACATGTCTCCACTTCAAAAATTTCCATATCCCCTCTGCATCTATTTCACCTAATTTCTTTTTATCACGTAAATAAACGGTGTACAACCTATCCAGAATCATTCTTAAACTTCCTTCCACAGTCACATCTTTTCTCTTAAACACATATAAATTTCTAACATCCCACAAGACTTCCTTCACAATCGCCAATAACACAAACAACACCCTTTCATTCTTTCTTCCAATCATACTAAGACCAAACATCACAACCTCATATGACAACCTATTTATCCCAGTCAACTCCTTACACAACGGACCTATCCCTCTCCATACATTCTGAGCCATGTCACAATTCCAAATCACATGCATCACACTTTCAACCCCACTACAATCTTCCCTCGGACATATTTCACTCCTTCCAATACCTCTATTCCTTTGGAACTCTCTTACTGGTAAGGCTCCATGCAAACACTGCCATCCTATCTCTCTCTGTCTATTTGATATTCCATCTGTCATTAAACTCTTCCACACCTTAGACACATCCTGGCCTCTTACCATATTAATCGGACACTCCACCTCACTTGCGGCGACATACCCAAACACATTCTTCTTACTTTCAAACAACTCCTTTCTCACACCAATCAACCTATAACTCTCCAAAAACTTTTCCACATACAAATACCAACTCGGGCACACAAACGCATAAGGCACTCTCAAATCTCTCTCCAGCCAACCTAATTTGCATAACACACGCCCACCTAAATATCTCAACATACATGCAAAATTCTTTTCTCCTCTCATCATCCTTCTAACCGCAAACACCACATTCACCCCCAAATACACATCTAGATTTGGAAATCCCATTCCACCCTTACTACCATCCTTCATCACAACTTCTCTCCTCACTCTTTCCACTTTTGTACCCCAAAAAAACACAAACAAAATTCTTTTTAACTTCCTTAAAACCATATAACTTGGCGGAAACACTATTGCCACATACAATAAAATAGGCAATATTACACTTTTCACAACCAGCACTTTCCCAACCATAGACAAATCTCTCAACCTCCAAAGACTCAATTTTTTGGACACTCTCTTCTCCACATCATCCCAACTTTCTCTCCCATCCAATCTTTCATCCATTTTAACACCTAAAACCTGAATACCACCTTCAATATTCTTCATACCCACATCCTCACTTCCTTGCATACTACCAAAACATTTATACTCACTTTTGTCCCAATTCACCTTAAACCCAGACGCTCCACAAAACAATCCAACTAGTAACTTTGCCCTTCTCATAACAGCCACAGACTCTCCCAAAATACACACATCATCCATGTAGGCCAAAACTTTGACTTCTCTCCCACCACTCCCTGGAATTTTTAACCCTCTAACACACTTATCCCGCCGCAACATCTCTAATAATGGCTCCATAGCACATATAAAAGCCATAGGGGACAACGGACAACCCTGCCTTACACCAGAACATACTTTCACCTTCTCAGACATCCAACCATTTATCAAAACCTTACTATATACTCCATCATACAGCATCCTTACAACATTTACAAAATCACCCGGGAATCCCATTCTCACTAATACTCTAAACAAAAACCTATGTGACAGACGATCAAACGCCTTTTCAAAATCTATCGACATCACTCTAACCTCCTGTTTCCTACTCATACTATCCCATAACAAATCTCTCAACAAACACAAATTTTCATTTATTCTTCTACCAGGCACTCCACACACTTGTTCTTCTCCAATCACCTGCTCAACCACATCTCTCATCCTATTTGTAATTATTTTAGCAAACACCTTATAATCTACATTCAACAAAGTTATCGGCCTCCAATTCCTCACATCATTCACATCACCTTTCTTATAAATCAACACAACCACTCCACTCTTCATACTTTCCACCATTCTCTCATTCCTCCACATATACCTATACACTTCCACCAAATCTTCCTTCACAACATCCCAAATCCAAGCATAAAATTCAACAGGCAACCCATCCTCTCCAGGCGTTTTATTTCTTGACATACTATCCACAGTCCTCTTCACTTCCTCCTCTCCAATCTCTCTCATCAGAGTCCCATATTCACTACCATCCACCCTCTTATCAAGCACTCTCAACACTTCATCCTGCAAGTCCTCTTCACAATCTTTTACCGCATACAACTCTTCATAAAAATTTTTAACCACTCCCAACACAGCTTTACCTTTAACCAGACAGCCATCATCATCATACACTCTTACCATATCCTCTCTCTTCCCAATAACTTTTTTAAAGAAATATCTCGAACATTTCTCATCTTTCTCTAACTTATCAAGTTTTGCTTGATACATCAACTCTTTACCTTTCTCATTCAACCAATTTTTTAGATCACTCTTCACAACCTCAATCTGCTCACCCACACTCCAGCCATACTTCTTTAACTTATTGAGAAACACCAATCTTTTATTCAACCATTCATACTTCTTCTTCCTCCCAGCATTCCGCTTATATCCCTCTCTTTTAAAGAAAACTTTTGTTTGACCCTTAACCCATTCCCACCAACACAATATATCAGGAAAATCATTCTTTTTCTTACACCAACCCCTATACTTATTAACATATCTATCATACACTCCTTCCACTTCCAACAATTTAACATTTAATTTCCATACACCCCTCCCACTCACACAATCTGCATCCAATACTAATTCACAACACACATACTCATGATCTGAATATCCTACTTTTTCTTGCATATAATTCTTACATAACACACCCTTAGACACAAAACACATATCAAGTCTGGAACTATGACTTCCACTATCAGAATAATATGTATCTAACAAAGGACACACTCCACACGCTTCAGCCACATCCTTTAACTTAAAGTCACACACCATACTTTTAAGAATATTCCCAGATACATCCACCTTCCCCTCAATTTCACAGTTGAAATCCCCCACCCACACCAAAGGTATTTTACCTGGCAGAAACCTCTTAATTACCTCCAACAACCCCACCCGCTCCTCCCTCCTTACCGGCGCATACACATTTATCAACCTAAATTTAACCCCCTGCACCTTAACCTCCACCATGATACACCTCCCCTCCTCTATTACCACATAACTACAAACTTCAAACTTAAAGCTCTTAAAAAGCACCCCTACCCCATCATTCCTGTTATGCCCAGACACCGACCAAACAGCAGGACCATAAGCCCATTCTCCCTTCCCCGGAATATCATTTAGCCCACATTCCTGCAAACAAATAATGTCCGCTTTTTTCCCTGCCAAGTCCTCCAAAATGACTGTCCTTCTGACTTTACTTCTAAAGACTCTAACGTTTATAGAACCGACTAAAAAAGACATACCACCATCTTAACAACCCTAAGGAAGAATTTGACAGAAAAGAAGAAAGTTATTTAGGTAGCTTTCCTCAGCGGTGTGGGAGAAGCTTCTCCCGCAGAGCACGCATCCATGTCGCTCTCAGATAGCGGTTGATACCGATTGTCCGTAGCCACCAGCGTCGACTCCATCTGTCCACCAGAAAGCTTCCTGGCCGTCTTCTTGGGGGGACGAAAAAGATCAAAGTCATCCTCTCTCTCTCTATGTCTCTCCTCACGGTCTTCACCCTCAGAAGAAGACCACTCTTCAATTTGCGGCGACTCCTCAGCCGGGGGACTGGGAGCATCCTCAATCTCCCCTTCTTCCACTTGCACCGCCATTTGCTCCTCCTCCACCACCACTTGCTCTTCAACCACCTTCACTTGCTCCTCTACCACCACACGACTCTGTACCTCTCCAATAATCACGCTCTCTCTTGCAGGAACCACTGCAGCCGCAGCTGCAGCTGCCCTCCTCCTCTCCACCATTTCCTCTTCCATTCTCCTCTCCTCCTCCCTCCTCTTCAACACTGGACAGTTCTTGTACACATGGCCAGCTTCCCCACATAGGTCACAGGTCCTCGGGTGTGGACATGCACCCGCCTCATGCCCCGGTTGCTTACAGTTCCTGCATTTCTTACTGCCAGGGCAGGCCTCCTTCACATGTCCAAACAATAGACAATTTCTACAGAAAGATGGCTGTCCGTAGTAATAGAGATAACCTCTAAAACCAGCAATGGTAAAGTTCGCCGGAGGGTGCTTAACGCCTCCAATGCAATCTCCATCAAGCCGCAACTTCACAAAGAACTTATACGTGCCATTAAATACACCAATGCTGCTTGTCTGCTTAGTACCACCAGCAATAGACTCACAATAGATGCTCAAGAAGTTCTTAATCATAGAGACATCAACAAACGGATTGTACATGTGGATAAACAAAGTCTTTGTCCCCATTTCAAAAAGGGGATAAAAGGACACATCCCGCAAAACCTCACTTCCACTGTTCCGTTTTAAGCACTCATAAAAGTTCTGGCAGTCAGCATCATATAAGAAGGACACGTCATAAATACCTTGGCGCTTGTTCTCCTGGACACAAAAGAGGTCGCTCAAGGAAAATCCTGCCAGTCGCTCCACAATGGTATGGCCGATGTATTCAATGCTGTTTCTTAGACGATCCGTGGTTAGCACCTTGATGCGTACGGTCTTCTCCACTGCAGACATGTTGGATCCAGCCATCTTTCCAAATCTGTCGGTAACGAGTACCACAGTCTTGATCACCTACGCAGCTAGTCGCGGCGCAGTTCACTCGCACCCTCAGCGCCGACCGAGGCAATAAACCCCGATCTTAGCCAAAAGGCTGAGAAGCGATAACCGTGAAAGGGGCGGGCCCAACAAGGTGCCCTTCATGGGCACTATCACTGCTTGCTGTCAGGGAGGCTGCCAGACAATTTTCCATGCACACTCTGGGCTGGGGGGCAGTCAACCACCAGTACACACAGCAGAACCTAAACCCATACCATTATTGCTAAGCAGCAAGACAGGGGCCCATTGCACTCCCACGGGGCCTTTTTAAATGCAATCCATAACCCGGATTTGCCAGGAACCCTTCTTACTCCTCCTACTTGCATGTGACACTGGGCTTAGGATCTGCATAGGAAACACACACACAAGCACACACCTACCTTTGTTGCCTGCAGATGCCTCCTTGGCTGTCCCCAAACGGTATCAAACCAACACCCACGGGAAGCTGTAAGCATAGAGGACATGCCTGCACCCCATTGGACTTACCTGTGTGGGTTAAACCCGGGTTATTTGACAACCTATGGCGGTGATGGTTCTGCTCAGGCAGAGCAGTGCTGATGCTCCTCATAAAGCTGTCGCTGCTGTGAAGGTTCTAGGTGACATCACAAATCCCTATGGTTACATACACAACAAAGCTGGGTTGTTGTTGTTTACACTCTGCAAGGCCTGTGGAAGTGAGTGACATCATAGCACTGTAGTTCTGAGGGTTCTAGATGGATGCAACAATCTCCTGTTGCTTCTATGAAGGCCATAATAGACGACATCACCAAACAGCTCCATAGTCACATACACAGCAAAGGAGAGATGTTGTTTACACCTAGTGATGTCAGTGGTATTGAGTGACATCACAGCACAGTGCTAAGGCTCCTGGGCCTGGACACAGCAGCGGCTGCAATATCTCAACAGAGAATACGTTTATATATATGTGTGTGTGTGCGCGTATATATATATATATATATATATATATATATATATATATATATATATATATATATTTCTCCGCCGAAATCACTTTTAAACCCATTTCCACCTTTTTTTCCCTTCTCTTCCTCTTACTTTTTTTTCACGTTTTTTTACGTTTTTCTCCTTTTCGCCTCTTTTCTGGGCGTATTATTCTTCTTTTTCTTCTTTTTTTTCGTCTAATGCATACCCCATCAGTGCAGCAATGCTTATTCAATACCGCCAGCAGATGGAGACACTGGGGGATAATTTTCTAAGGATTTATACTGATTTTTCCTGTCTGAATTTGTCGCACAGAAAGTTGCAGGCCAAATATGTGTGACATTTCTGCGACTTTAGCTTCTAGAGCATTTTTACAACATTATACATAGGTGCTGAATACATAAAAAGCGACTGTTCAGCGACAGACAAGTCGCATCGGCTGAAAGTAGGCCAGAATGTCAGTCCATGTTGGAGCAGGTTTAGATACAGTCTAAAGTATAGATCTCAAAGTCTGTGCACAGAATTTAGCAAGGGCCTCGCACCTTCTGATGCATCAGGTAGGTGCACAATAGCATAGCCTAACCCTCTGTACTTTGGTCTATATTGATGCGGGACATAGACAGCCAGCTGATGACCAATCCATTAGTGCAATGGATGGCTGGAAGCATTTGTCTTTGCCTTTGCAATACCACAGAAGCAATGCATGGTCAATGTACAGCAATGACACACCTGTGTGAACAGCCAGGAGACCCCCCCCCCCCCATGTTATGTTACATAGTTACATAGTTAGTACGGTCGAAAAAAGACATATGTCCATCAAGTTCAACCAGGGAATTAAGGGGTAGGGGTGTGGCGCGATATTGGGGAAGGGATGAGATTTTATATTTCTTCATAAGCATTAATCTTATTTTGTCAATTAGGAACATTCAGCACCCACCCGCTATCAAGGCAGCTGCCTATCATGTCATGCCCTACCTGCACAGGTGTGCTGGCTACTCAAATGATCCAATTAAGGAGGCCATTTAGTCAGCAGCAGCAGAAGTCCTGTGCCTGGACGCTCCAACAGCGGCCAGACACAAGCAGAAGCAGAAGCAGCAGAAGCAGCAGCAGCACCACCTTTTGTTTTTTGGCTGCAGCAGCAGCAAGGCCCACAGGGCTGGCTAGCTGGCTAGCCAGCAAGCAGGTAGCAATGAAAGTAGGAATCTTTCTTTTTAACCCTGTAAGGGGGTGGTGCACTGTACCCGAAGATACTGCCATATCGGGTCAATGCATAGGGCGACGGAAGCAAGCTTCTAAATCGGCCCCCGTTCTCAAAAATCCATTTAATATATGGTCCCCAGATAGGGGACGTATCAGATATTAAACTGATAAGAACAGATACTACACTTGATCTTAGCCAAAAGGCCGAGAAGCGATAACCGTGAAAGGGGCGGGCCCAACAAGGTGCCCTTCATGGGCACTATCACTGCTTGCTGTCAGGGAGGCTGCCAGACAATTTTCCATGCACACTCTGGGCTGGGGGGCAGTCAACCACCAGTACACACAGCAGAACCTAAACCCATACCATTATTGCTAAGCAGCAAGACAGGGGCCCATTGCACTCCCACGGGGCCTTTTTAAATGCAATCCATAACCCGGATTTGCCAGGAACCCTTCTTACTCCTCCTACTTGCATGTGACACTGGGCTTAGGATCTGCATAGGAAACACACACACAAGCACACACCTACCTTTGTTGCCTGCAGATGCCTCCTTGGCTGTCCCCAAACGGTATCAAACCAACACCCACGGGAAGCTGTAAGCATAGAGGACATGCCTGCACCCCATTGGACTTACCTGTGTGGGTTAAACCCGGGTTATTTGACAACCTATGGCGGTGATGGTTCTGCTCAGGCAGAGCAGTGCTGATGCTCCTCATAAAGCTGTCGCTGCTGTGAAGGTTCTAGGTGACATCACAAATCCCTATGGTTACATACACAACAAAGCTGGGTTGTTGTTGTTTACACTCTGCAAGGCCTGTGGAAGTGAGTGACATCATAGCACTGTAGTTCTGAGGGTTCTAGATGGATGCAACAATCTCCTGTTGCTTCTATGAAGGCCATAATAGACGACATCACCAAACAGCTCCATAGTCACATACACAGCAAAGGAGAGATGTTGTTTACACCTAGTGATGTCAGTGGTATTGAGTGACATCACAGCACAGTGCTAAGGCTCCTGGGCCTGGACACAGCAGCGGCTGCAATATCTCAACGGAGAATACGTTTATATATATGTGTGTGTGTGCGCGTATATATATATATATATATATATATATATATATATATATATATATTTCTCCGCCGAAATCACTTTTAAACCCATTTCCACCTTTTTTTCCCTTCTCTTCCTCTTACTTTTTTTTCACGTTTTTTTACGTTTTTCTCCTTTTCGCCTCTTTTCTGGGCGTATTATTCTTCTTTTTCTTCTTTTTTTTCGTCTAATGCATACCCCATCAGTGCAGCAATGCTTATTCAATACCGCCAGCAGATGGAGACACTGGGGGATAATTTTCTAAGGATTTATACTGATTTTTCCTGTCTGAATTTGTCGCACAGAAAGTTGCAGGCCAAATATGTGTGACATTTCTGCGACTTTAGCTTCTAGAGCATTTTTACAACATTATACATAGGTGCTGAATACATAAAAAGCGACTGTTCAGCGACAGACAAGTCGCATCGGCTGAAAGTAGGCCAGAATGTCAGTCCATGTTGGAGCAGGTTTAGATACAGTCTAAAGTATAGATCTCAAAGTCTGTGCACAGAATTTAGCAAGGGCCTCGCACCTTCTGATGCATCAGGTAGGTGCACAATAGCATAGCCTAACCCTCTGTACTTTGGTCTATATTGATGCGGGACATAGACAGCCAGCTGATGACCAATCCATTAGTGCAATGGATGGCTGGAAGCATTTGTCTTTGCCTTTGCAATACCACAGAAGCAATGCATGGTCAATGTACAGCAATGACACACCTGTGTGAACAGCCAGGAGACCCCCCCCATGTTATGTTACATAGTTACATAGTTAGTACGGTCGAAAAAAGACATATGTCCATCAAGTTCAACCAGGGAATTAAGGGGTAGGGGTGTGGCGCGATATTGGGGAAGGGATGAGATTTTATATTTCTTCATAAGCATTAATCTTATTTTGTCAATTAGGAACATTCAGCACCCACCCGCTATCAAGGCAGCTGCCTATCATGTCATGCCCTACCTGCACAGGTGTGCTGGCTACTCAAATGATCCAATTAAGGAGGCCATTTAGTCAGCAGCAGCAGAAGTCCTGTGCCTGGACGCTCCAACAGCGGCCAGACACAAGCAGAAGCAGAAGCAGCAGAAGCAGCAGCAGCACCACCTTTTGTTTTTTGGCTGCAGCAGCAGCAAGGCCCACAGGGCTGGCTAGCTGGCTAGCCAGCAAGCAGGTAGCAATGAAAGTAGGAATCTTTCTTTTTAACCCTGTAAGGGGGTGGTGCACTGTACCCGAAGATACTGCCATATCGGGTCAATGCATAGGGCGACGGAAGCAAGCTTCGAAATCGGCCCCCGTTCTCAAAAATCCATTTAATATATGGTCCCCAGATAGGGGACGTATCAGATATTAAACTGATAAGAACAGACACTACACTTGATCTTAGCCAAAAGGCCAAGAAGCGATAACCGTGAAAGGGGCGGGCCCAACAAGGTGCCCTTCATGGGCACTATCACTGCTTGCTGTCAGGGAGGCTGCCAGACAATTTTCCATGCACACTCTGGGCTGGGGGGCAGTCAACCACCAGTACACACAGCAGAACCTAAACCCATACCATTATTGCTAAGCAGCAAGACAGGGGCCCATTGCACTCCCACGGGGCCTTTTTAAATGCAATCCATAACCCGGATTTGCCAGGAACCCTTCTTACTCCTCCTACTTGCATGTGACACTGGGCTTAGGATCTGCATAGGAAACACACACACAAGCACACACCTACCTTTGTTGCCTGCAGATGCCTCCTTGGCTGTCCCCAAACGGTATCAAACCAACACCCACGGGAAGCTGTAAGCATAGAGGACATGCCTGCACCCCATTGGACTTACCTGTGTGGGTTAAACCCGGGTTATTTGACAACCTATGGCGGTGATGGTTCTGCTCAGGCAGAGCAGTGCTGATGCTCCTCATAAAGCTGTCGCTGCTGTGAAGGTTCTAGGTGACATCACAAATCCCTATGGTTACATACACAACAAAGCTGGGTTGTTGTTGTTTACACTCTGCAAGGCCTGTGGAAGTGAGTGACATCATAGCACTGTAGTTCTGAGGGTTCTAGATGGATGCAACAATCTCCTGTTGCTTCTATGAAGGCCATAATAGACGACATCACCAAACAGCTCCATAGTCACATACACAGCAAAGGAGAGATGTTGTTTACACCTAGTGATGTCAGTGGTATTGAGTGACATCACAGCACAGTGCTAAGGCTCCTGGGCCTGGACACAGCAGCGGCTGCAATATCTCAACGGAGAATACGTTTATATATATGTGTGTGTGTGCGCGTATATATATATATATATATATATATATATATATATATATATATATTTCTCCGCCGAAATCACTTTTAAACCCATTTCCACCTTTTTTTCCCTTCTCTTCCTCTTACTTTTTTTTCACGTTTTTTTACGTTTTTCTCCTTTTCGCCTCTTTTCTGGGCGTATTATTCTTCTTTTTCTTCTTTTTTTTCGTCTAATGCATACCCCATCAGTGCAGCAATGCTTATTCAATACCGCCAGCAGATGGAGACACTGGGGGATAATTTTCTAAGGATTTATACTGATTTTTCCTGTCTGAATTTGTCGCACAGAAAGTTGCAGGCCAAATATGTGTGACATTTCTGCGACTTTAGCTTCTAGAGCATTTTTACAACATTATACATAGGTGCTGAATACATAAAAAGCGACTGTTCAGCGACAGACAAGTCGCATCGGCTGAAAGTAGGCCAGAATGTCAGTCCATGTTGGAGCAGGTTTAGATACAGTCTAAAGTATAGATCTCAAAGTCTGTGCACAGAATTTAGCAAGGGCCTCGCACCTTCTGATGCATCAGGTAGGTGCACAATAGCATAGCCTAACCCTCTGTACTTTGGTCTATATTGATGCGGGACATAGACAGCCAGCTGATGACCAATCCATTAGTGCAATGGATGGCTGGAAGCATTTGTCTTTGCCTTTGCAATACCACAGAAGCAATGCATGGTCAATGTACAGCAATGACACACCTGTGTGAACAGCCAGGAGACCCCCCCCCCCCCCCATGTTATGTTACATAGTTACATAGTTAGTACGGTCGAAAAAAGACATATGTCCATCAAGTTCAACCAGGGAATTAAGGGGTAGGGGTGTGGCGCGATATTGGGGAAGGGATGAGATTTTATATTTCTTCATAAGCATTAATCTTATTTTGTCAATTAGGAACATTCAGCACCCACCCGCTATCAAGGCAGCTGCCTATCATGTCATGCCCTACCTGCACAGGTGTGCTGGCTACTCAAATGATCCAATTAAGGAGGCCATTTAGTCAGCAGCAGCAGAAGTCCTGTGCCTGGACGCTCCAACAGCGGCCAGACACAAGCAGAAGCAGAAGCAGCAGCAGCACCACCTTTTGTTTTTTGGCTGCAGCAGCAGCAAGGCCCACAGGGCTGGCTAGCTGGCTAGCCAGCAAGCAGGTAGCAATGAAAGTAGGAATCTTTCTTTTTAACCCTGTAAGGGGGTGGTGCACTGTACCCGAAGATACTGCCATATCGGGTCAATGCATAGGGCGACGGAAGCAAGCTTCGAAATCGGCCCCCGTTCTCAAAAATCCATTTAATATATGGTCCCCAGATAGGGGACGTATCAGATATTAAACTGATAAGAACAGATAAGGTTTCAACAAAATTTTATTGAATAAATAAGAAACCATACAAAATTTAAAATGCAAAATAATAAAAGGTTCACAAAAGTTTTAAAATACAAATAATAAAACCAGTAATAAAAGGAGAAAAAATAAGAATGGCAGGATAAAACATTATACAAATGTCATAAAAACTGATTATATTGTTATTTCGTTCCATAGAGGCAGACACCACATGGATGCTGCCTCGCTGGCCCCCAACTGTTTCTTGTCTCTTAGGTAATAGATGTACATCTCACTCAGGGCCAGCTTTATACAGTTTTTAACATCAATAAAATCATGTTTAAAAAGTAAGATGTTCCTAACTTTCCAGATGGCATTTTTAAAACAATTAATAATCATCCAGCAGATCATCTGCTGTTTAAAATTGGGGCAGTTAAAAAGACCGTAAAAGACACATTCGTGATTAAAATCTTTTAGGCCGCAGGCCCACTTCAAAAGTGGGCCTACCTTCCTCCAAAGCTCCCGTGCAAAAGGGCAGTTCCAAAATATGTGCAGCACCGTTTCGTCCACTCCGCAGCCATCTCTCGGGCACTTGGCTCTCGCCACCAGTCCTCGCCTGTGCTGGAACTCACGAGTAGGGAGGCACTGGTGGACGATTGCCCAGGCAAGATCCCTGTGTACATTCGCCAGAAACTTCCCGTACACGTTCCGCCATACCTTTTTGGATCTTGCCTGTGTGAAATTGGACACTGCCAGGGTAACCTCACTCCGCCTGAGGACCTTTGATACCTTTCTCTGGTCCCCCAGTATGTCAGGCTCCAAATCTTGGAGACCTAGGAGCCTGACTGTCTTTTCCAACACCACATAATGTTTTGGGGGACACAGAAGCACCGGAGCGTTCAGAGGGATGCGCAACCATCTTTTAAAAACCATGCCCGCAGCGTACCTTAAAAAGCAGCTAAAAATGCCATCGGATTTAATAATTTTAAAACAGAAACAGAAATACTTTATGTAAAAGAAAGTAAAAAGGTTAGGAACATCTTTCCCGCCATTATCTTTACTTTTGTACATAAAATCACGCTTTAATTTCTCCATTTTTGAACCCCATAAAAAAGTAAAAACAATTCTAGTTACTTTTTTAATGTATAAAATAGATGGAGGAAATACCATGGCAATGTATAGCATAATAGGGAGTAAAACCATCTTTATTATTAAAATCTTCCCCTCCATGGTAAGGTTTCTAAGATTCCACATTAAAATCTTCTTCTCCATCTTAGCTATAGCTGAATCCCAGTTAGGGCTCCCATCATTGACCTGGTTAAAAACAATACCTAAAACTTTAATTTGATCCTGTTGCATTGTAACTCCTGGGGTGATGGATGAATCCCAGGAGCCAATATAAAAACAGTCACATTTATCTGTGTTTAGCTTAAAACCAGAGACCTCGCAGAAATAGCTGGTGTTCCTCAATGCCCCCCTCATGGATGGAGAGTCCGGGCACAGTATGGTGACATCATCCATGTACCCCAACACCTTTAGATGGGTCCCTCCTCCACCAGGTATCGGTACGCCTCTTACTACCCGGTCTTTTCTGAGGAGGGCCATCAGTGGTTCGATTGCGCAAATAAAAAGGAGTGGGGACAGGGGGCAGCCCTGTTTGACACCTGATAAAAGAGGAACACCGCTGGTTAAAAAGCCATTAACAGAGACTTGACTAAAACAGGATCGGTATAAAAGCATGATTCGGCTTAAAATCGTTTCAGGCACTGCCATCTTTTTAAGAACTAAAAACAGGTATTCATGGGAGACCCTATCAAAGGCTTTTTCAAAGTCTAAGGATAAAATTGCTACAGTTTGATTTCTATCCTTAAAATACCATAAAACATCTCTTAAAATATTTAGGGATTCAGCTATAGACCTTCCAGGTACCCCACAAACCTGATTTGGGTGAATTAATTTATGAATAAAAGGTTTAAAACGGACAGCTAATAACTTGGCTAAAACTTTATAATCGACATTTAAAAGTGTGATGGGGCGCCAATTTTTTAGCATATCCTTTTCACCCTTTTTAAAAAGTAATGATACAATCCCCCTCCTCCAGGAAGGGGGAAGTTCATTAACAATAAAAGTTTCTTTATACAATAAAACCATATCATCCTTTAAAATATCCCAAAAAGCTAAATAAAATTCGATGGGTAAACCATCTTCCCCAGGGGCCTTCCCACTAGAAAAACTTTTAAAAACAAATAAAAGTTCATCTAAGTTAAGATCACGGGATAAAACCTCCTGGTCTAAAACATCTAGCTTAAAATCAAGGGAATTAAGAACATGTTCTAAAAAGGATGGATTAAGATCTTTCTTATTAAAAAGAAGCTGGTAGAAGTTAAAAACTGCATCTAACATGCCTTTTGGAGTGGATTCACCCTCAAGGTTTTGGATGATATCCCTCCTATTCATCACTTTTTTAAAAAAGAAACGGGAACATTTCTCGCCCTCCTCCAGGTGCTGCACATGTGAGTTAAAAATGATTTGTTTCCCTTTCTTTTCTATGGCATGTTTTATTTCAGTTTTAAGGTTTAAAATATCATTTTCTACATCCATACCAGCTTCTTTCAATTTAAAAAGTACATTTAAACGCATGTTAAGAACATAAAACCACTGTTTTTCCATTTTTGCCTTCTTCTTACCTGCTTTGATAAAAAAAAATCTGATTTTAGATTTGGTGCCCTCCCACCAGTGCAGCATAGGCTCATGGGGTTTTCTTTGTGATTGCCAGCATTGGTAGGTCCGCACAAACTCCTCTTTTATCTCAGGGTCCTCTAGGAGTGTGGTGTTTAATCTCCAGAGGCCCCTTTTTGCTTTTTGCTCCCCCTCTAGCTCCAGGCCCACCAAGAGGAGCTTATGATCAGAGAAGATATTCTGCTCGAGCGTGCATTTCAGGGGTTTAAAAGCTCTAGAGGAAAAAATAAAATCGATTCTGGAGCTCACTCTTCCATTGGACCATGTGGCGCCCGGGTCCTCCGGCAAGAGATCCTTCCAGCAATCTTTCAAATTAAAATCATCAATAAAATTTTTAAGCAGGTAAGAAGTGCGGTCTTTACGATTAATATCCCCACCCTGCCGGTGTTCCCCATCACGTATGCAGTTAAAATCACCTCCCACCAGCAGGGGGGAAGACCCAACACAAAACAGTGGTAAAATTTCAAATAGTTCTGCCCGCTCCTGTTTATCAGGAGGGGCATACACATTTAAAACACGAATTAAAAGTCCATTAAAATATAGATGAATTAAAAGAGCTCTGCCAGGCACAATCTCAGTTACTGTATGAATAGAAAAGGACTGGCCTCGGCAGAGCAGCCCAACACCCACAGAACGACAGTCATTTGCACCGGACCATATGGATGGGCCCAGCTTCCAGTCTTCTTTTAAGTCTTTATAGTCCATTTTACTAGGGATTCCACATTCTTGTAGCAGGCAAAGGTCAAAGTCACATGTCTCTAGATAAGAAAATAAAGCAGCCCTGCGATCAGGGCTCTTTAAGGACCTCACATTGAGTGAGGCAATTTTTACAGGGATAGGCATAGTTTATGGAGAGTCCGTGCTTGGAGAATCAAAGTCAATAATAAGCTGCGTACCGTCATCCCCCGCCTGCGGGGTCATCAGCTCCTTGATGTTCTGAGGGTCGGAGCTTGAGATCGATGATGCCCCGACCCTGAGCTCGCTCTCGTCCGAACTACGGCACGCCGCTTTCCTTTGAATGTCTTCCTCTTCTTCTTCTCTTTGTCTTTTAAATGTCACACTGCTGTCCATATCCTCTGTGTTGCTCTCACTCGATGTAATCTCTGGCCCCCGGCTGATGGATCTGCGTCTTCTTTCATCTTTTGACGACTGGAACTGCTGCACAGGGGCCTGTGAGGCCTCTTTTCCGGAACCTTTGCCGCTACCTTGGGAAGTTTTCATCGCTTGTTCCCCAGCAAGCGTTGCTGAGGACTGTTGCTCCAACTTCCCCATCGATCGACGATGGCCAGTTTTACCCACCGGGTCCACTGCTGGCGGGGCAGCAAACCCTGGTTTGGCGCCACTTGTCTTCTTGGCCCTGTCCTGTATAGGCGGAGTAACAGGACCGGGCTCAGACCTGGCCACCTGGCTCCCCTTCCGGCGGGCTTTCACCGGGGCCTCTTCGTCCGGAGCAGGGCGACCCTGGGCCAAGCCAGTACCTGGCTTATGCTGCAATTTTGGGTCCACCTCTGCCCCCACCGAGGCCCGTCGGCTGCCACCCGCCACAGGTGAGCCCCCTTCAGAAGTTTTGGCGGGCTCTTGAGCCAGGTAGGAAGTCGATCGACGTCTTTCAATTTCCCGGGCAGTAAACTCGATCACCCGCCCGGGCTTCGTGGAATCCCCATGGCCTCCCCCTAGCACTACCACCGGTGGGCCCCCCGATGGAGCACCAGAGGTCTTGGGCCTGGACCCATCAGTACCTGCCATCTGGGGTTTGGGCATCTTAAAAAAGGACGTCTTTTGTCCTGTCCCCTCTTTGGGTGGGCCCAGCCTTGACCCACCCATCGTAGTTTTTGCTTTATGGGGACAGGAATTAAAATCGTGATTTTCCTCTCCGCAGAGGTTGCACCTTATCGTATGGCTACATCTTGAGGCTATGTGACCTTCTTGGCCACACCTATTGCAGCGAATCACACGCTCCGCGCCGCAGGTCTCCTGGGTGTGGCCAAACCTCAAGCAATTTCGGCAATACATAGGCATTTGAGGATAGAACAGGAAGCCCCGAACTCTCCCGATGGCAAAATTTGGGGGCGGATGGCAAAGACCCCCAATACCACCGGGATCCTTACGGAGCTTGACCCAGAACTTCCTCTTGCCGTTCCAGAACCGCACGGAGTTCAAGATTTTGTTTGCGAATCGCACCTCTTCGCAGTATCGTCGAAGAAAAGTGGCTATATCCTCCGTGGTCACATGAGGGCTGTGCATAGCCACCACCAACGGTATATGTTCCTCACCATAGAGGAACTGGAACGAAAGACCGTCGAGTCGATCGTCCCTCTGGTCCGCACCAGACAAGGTTGCATAGATGTTATCGCAACACGCCGTGGCCGTGAAGGTGACGGTATACAGGCCACGGCTTTCCTGGTCATTTAGACACAGGATGTCCTCCCTATTGAGGCGGAAGTAGTCAAGAAGAATCACCTCCGCAATGAAGCGGAGGTTCTTCAACTGACGATGGCTCTCCGACACCTCTATGCGGATGGTATTTCGCATCGACATTTCCCCAGAGGGGAAAGCCCAGGAGAACGGCATCTTCCACACCCAGGGACTAAGCCCCTTCCCCAATAGCAGCAGGGGCTCGGAATCCCGCTATAAAAGCGGAACCCTTACCCAAGGCAGAGGTCGGGGGTACCCTAGGTGCTTCCGAAGCTACAGGTAACGCTCAACGTACCGAAAATGCCTTCTGAGACACAAGGTCCCAGAGACAGGGGGATCGCAACCCGTTGTCTGTGGACTAAGCCCGCTCCCCAATAGCAGCAAGGGGGTGAAGTCCCTCCGTAAGGAGAGACAATCCCCCAAGGCCGAGAAGCGGGGTACCACAGACACCTTCCGACCAGACCAAATGCAGATACTACACTTGATCTTAGCCAAAAGGCCGAGAAGCGATCTTTTTTCACCCACCCGCTATCAAGGCAGCTGCCTATCATGTCATGCCCTACCTGCACAGGTGTGCTGGCTACTCAAATGATCCAATTAAGGAGGCCATTTAGTCAGCAGCAGCAGAAGTCCTGTGCCTGGACGCTCCAACAGCGGCCAGACACAAGCAGAAGCAGAAGCAGCAGAAGCAGCAGCAGCACCACCTTTTGTTTTTTGGCTGCAGCAGCAGCAAGGCCCACAGGGCTGGCTAGCTGGCTAGCCAGCAAGCAGGTAGCAATGAAAGTAGGAATCTTTCTTTTTAACCCTGTAAGGGGGTGGTGCACTGTACCCGAAGATACTGCCATATCGGGTCAATGCATAGGGCGACGGAAGCAAGCTTCGAAATCGGCCCCCGTTCTCAAAAATCCATTTAATATATGGTCCCCAGATAGGGGACGTATCAGATATTAAACTGATAAGAACAGATACTACACTTGATCTTAGCCAAAAGGCCGAGAAGCGATAACCGTGAAAGGGGCGGGCCCAACAAGGTGCCCTTCATGGGCACTATCACTGCTTGCTGTCAGGGAGGCTGCCAGACAATTTTCCATGCACACTCTGGGCTGGGGGGCAGTCAACCACCAGTACACACAGCAGAACCTAAACCCATACCATTATTGCTAAGCAGCAAGACAGGGGCCCATTGCACTCCCACGGGGCCTTTTTAAATGCAATCCATAACCCGGATTTGCCAGGAACCCTTCTTACTCCTCCTACTTGCATGTGACACTGGGCTTAGGATCTGCATAGGAAACACACACACAAGCACACACCTACCTTTGTTGCCTGCAGATGCCTCCTTGGCTGTCCCCAAACGGTATCAAACCAACACCCACGGGAAGCTGTAAGCATAGAGGACATGCCTGCACCCCATTGGACTTACCTGTGTGGGTTAAACCCGGGTTATTTGACAACCTATGGCGGTGATGGTTCTGCTCAGGCAGAGCAGTGCTGATGCTCCTCATAAAGCTGTCGCTGCTGTGAAGGTTCTAGGTGACATCACAAATCCCTATGGTTACATACACAACAAAGCTGGGTTGTTGTTGTTTACACTCTGCAAGGCCTGTGGAAGTGAGTGACATCATAGCACTGTAGTTCTGAGGGTTCTAGATGGATGCAACAATCTCCTGTTGCTTCTATGAAGGCCATAATAGACGACATCACCAAACAGCTCCATAGTCACATACACAGCAAAGGAGAGATGTTGTTTAAACCTAGTGATGTCAGTGGTATTGAGTGACATCACAGCACAGTGCTAAGGCTCCTGGGCCTGGACACAGCAGCGGCTGCAATATCTCAACGGAGAATACGTTTATATATATGTGTGTGTGTGCGCGTATATATATATATATATATATATATATATATATTTCTCCGCCGAAATCACTTTTAAACCCATTTCCACCTTTTTTTCCCTTCTCTTCCTCTTACTTTTTTTTCACGTTTTTTTACGTTTTTCTCCTTTTCGCCTCTTTTCTGGGCGTATTATTCTTCTTTTTCTTCTTTTTTTTCGTCTAATGCATACCCCATCAGTGCAGCAATGCTTATTCAATACCGCCAGCAGATGGAGACACTGGGGGATAATTTTCTAAGGATTTATACTGATTTTTCCTGTCTGAATTTGTCGCACAGAAAGTTGCAGGCCAAATATGTGTGACATTTCTGCGACTTTAGCTTCTAGAGCATTTTTACAACATTATACATAGGTGCTGAATACATAAAAAGCGACTGTTCAGCGACAGACAAGTCGCATTGGCTGAAAGTAGGCCAGAATGTCAGTCCATGTTGGAGCAGGTTTAGATACAGTCTAAAGTATAGATCTCAAAGTCTGTGCACAGAATTTAGCAAGGGCCTCGCACCTTCTGATGCATCAGGTAGGTGCACAATAGCATAGCCTAACCCTCTGTACTTTGGTCTATATTGATGCGGGACATAGACAGCCAGCTGATGACCAATCCATTAGTGCAATGGATGGCTGGAAGCATTTGTCTTTGCCTTTGCAATACCACAGAAGCAATGCATGGTCAATGTACAGCAATGACACACCTGTGTGAACAGCCAGGAGACCCCCCCCCCCCCATGTTATGTTACATAGTTACATAGTTAGTACGGTCGAAAAAAGACATATGTCCATCAAGTTCAACCAGGGAATTAAGGGGTAGGGGTGTGGCGCGATATTGGGGAAGGGATGAGATTTTATATTTCTTCATAAGCATTAATCTTATTTTGTCAATTAGGAACATTCAGCACCCACCCGCTATCAAGGCAGCTGCCTATCATGTCATGCCCTACCTGCACAGGTGTGCTGGCTACTCAAATGATCCAATTAAGGAGGCCATTTAGTCAGCAGCAGCAGAAGTCCTGTGCCTGGACGCTCCAACAGCGGCCAGACACAAGCAGAAGCAGAAGCAGCAGAAGCAGCAGCAGCACCACCTTTTGTTTTTTGGCTGCAGCAGCAGCAAGGCCCACAGGGCTGGCTAGCTGGCTAGCCAGCAAGCAGGTAGCAATGAAAGTAGGAATCTTTCTTTTTAACCCTGTAAGGGGGTGGTGCACTGTACCCGAAGATACTGCCATATCGGGTCAATGCATAGGGCGACAGAAGCAAGCTTCGAAATCGGCCCCCGTTCTCAAAAATCCATTTAATATATGGTCCCCAGATAGGGGACGTATCAGATATTAAACTGATAAGAACAGATACTACACTTGATCTTAGCCAAAAGGCCGAGAAGCGATAACCGTGAAAGGGGCGGGCCCAACAAGGTGCCCTTCATGGGCACTATCACTGCTTGCTGTCAGGGAGGCTGCCAGACAATTTTCCATGCACACTCTGGGCTGGGGGGCAGTCAACCACCAGTACACACAGCAGAACCTAAACCCATACCATTATTGCTAAGCAGCAAGACAGGGGCCCATTGCACTCCCACGGGGCCTTTTTAAATGCAATCCATAACCCGGATTTGCCAGGAACCCTTCTTACTCCTCCTACTTGCATGTGACACTGGGCTTAGGATCTGCATAGGAAACACACACACAAGCACACACCTACCTTTGTTGCCTGCAGATGCCTCCTTGGCTGTCCCCAAACGGTATCAAACCAACACCCACGGGAAGCTGTAAGCATAGAGGACATGCCTGCACCCCATTGGACTTACCTGTGTGGGTTAAACCCGGGTTATTTGACAACCTATGGCGGTGATGGTTCTGCTCAGGCAGAGCAGTGCTGATGCTCCTCATAAAGCTGTCGCTGCTGTGAAGGTTCTAGGTGACATCACAAATCCCTATGGTTACATACACAACAAAGCTGGGTTGTTGTTGTTTACACTCTGCAAGGCCTGTGGAAGTGAGTGACATCATAGCACTGTAGTTCTGAGGGTTCTAGATGGATGCAACAATCTCCTGTTGCTTCTATGAAGGCCATAATAGACGACATCACCAAACAGCTCCATAGTCACATACACAGCAAAGGAGAGATGTTGTTTACACCTAGTGATGTCAGTGGTATTGAGTGACATCACAGCACAGTGCTAAGGCTCCTGGGCCTGGACACAGCAGCGGCTGCAATATCTCAACGGAGAATACGTTTATATATATGTGTGTGTGTGCGCGTATATATATATATATATATATATATATATATATATATATATATATATATATATTTCTCCGCCGAAATCACTTTTAAACCCATTTCCACCTTTTTTTCCCTTCTCTTCCTCTTACTTTTTTTTCACGTTTTTTTACGTTTTTCTCCTTTTCGCCTCTTTTCTGGGCGTATTATTCTTCTTTTTCTTCTTTTTTTTCGTCTAATGCATACCCCATCAGTGCAGCAATGCTTATTCAATACCGCCAGCAGATGGAGACACTGGGGGATAATTTTCTAAGGATTTATACTGATTTTTCCTGTCTGAATTTGTCGCACAGAAAGTTGCAGGCCAAATATGTGTGACATTTCTGCGACTTTAGCTTCTAGAGCATTTTTACAACATTATACATAGGTGCTGAATACATAAAAAGCGACTGTTCAGCGACAGACAAGTCGCATCGGCTGAAAGTAGGCCAGAATGTCAGTCCATGTTGGAGCAGGTTTAGATACAGTCTAAAGTATAGATCTCAAAGTCTGTGCACAGAATTTAGCAAGGGCCTCGCACCTTCTGATGCATCAGGTAGGTGCACAATAGCATAGCCTAACCCTCTGTACTTTGGTCTATATTGATGCGGGACATAGACAGCCAGCTGATGACCAATCCATTAGTGCAATGGATGGCTGGAAGCATTTGTCTTTGCCTTTGCAATACCACAGAAGCAATGCATGGTCAATGTACAGCAATGACACACCTGTGTGAACAGCCAGGAGACCCCCCCCCCCCCCATGTTATGTTACATAGTTACATAGTTAGTACGGTCGAAAAAAGACATATGTCCATCAAGTTCAACCAGGGAATTAAGGGGTAGGGGTGTGGCGCGATATTGGGGAAGGGATGAGATTTTATATTTCTTCATAAGCATTAATCTTATTTTGTCAATTAGGAACATTCAGCACCCACCCGCTATCAAGGCAGCTGCCTATCATGTCATGCCCTACCTGCACAGGTGTGCTGGCTACTCAAATGATCCAATTAAGGAGGCCATTTAGTCAGCAGCAGCAGAAGTCCTGTGCCTGGACGCTCCAACAGCGGCCAGACACAAGCAGAAGCAGAAGCAGCAGAAGCAGCAGCAGCACCACCTTTTGTTTTTTGGCTGCAGCAGCAGCAAGGCCCACAGGGCTGGCTAGCTGGCTAGCCAGCAAGCAGGTAGCAATGAAAGTAGGAATCTTTCTTTTTAACCCTGTAAGGGGGTGGTGCACTGTACCCGAAGATACTGCCATATCGGGTCAATGCATAGGGCGACGGAAGCAAGCTTCTAAATCGGCCCCCGTTCTCAAAAATCCATTTAATATATGGTCCCCAGATAGGGGACGTATCAGATATTAAACTGATAAGAACAGATACTACACTTGATCTTAGCCAAAAGGCCGAGAAGCGATAACCGTGAAAGGGGCGGGCCCAACAAGGTGCCCTTCATGGGCACTATCACTGCTTGCTGTCAGGGAGGCTGCCAGACAATTTTCCATGCACACTCTGGGCTGGGGGGCAGTCAACCACCAGTACACACAGCAGAACCTAAACCCATACCATTATTGCTAAGCAGCAAGACAGGGGCCCATTGCACTCCCACGGGGCCTTTTTAAATGCAATCCATAACCCGGATTTGCCAGGAACCCTTCTTACTCCTCCTACTTGCATGTGACACTGGGCTTAGGATCTGCATAGGAAACACACACACAAGCACACACCTACCTTTGTTGCCTGCAGATGCCTCCTTGGCTGTCCCCAAACGGTATCAAACCAACACCCACGGGAAGCTGTAAGCATAGAGGACATGCCTGCACCCCATTGGACTTACCTGTGTGGGTTAAACCCGGGTTATTTGACAACCTATGGCGGTGATGGTTCTGCTCAGGCAGAGCAGTGCTGATGCTCCTCATAAAGCTGTCGCTGCTGTGAAGGTTCTAGGTGACATCACAAATCCCTATGGTTACATACACAACAAAGCTGGGTTGTTGTTGTTTACACTCTGCAAGGCCTGTGGAAGTGAGTGACATCATAGCACTGTAGTTCTGAGGGTTCTAGATGGATGCAACAATCTCCTGTTGCTTCTATGAAGGCCATAATAGACGACATCACCAAACAGCTCCATAGTCACATACACAGCAAAGGAGAGATGTTGTTTACACCTAGTGATGTCAGTGGTATTGAGTGACATCACAGCACAGTGCTAAGGCTCCTGGGCCTGGACACAGCAGCGGCTGCAATATCTCAACGGAGAATACGTTTATATATATGTGTGTGTGTGCGCGTATATATATATATATATATATATATATATATATATATATATATATTTCTCCGCCGAAATCACTTTTAAACCCATTTCCACCTTTTTTTCCCTTCTCTTCCTCTTACTTTTTTTTCACGTTTTTTTACGTTTTTCTCCTTTTCGCCTCTTTTCTGGGCGTATTATTCTTCTTTTTCTTCTTTTTTTTCGTCTAATGCATACCCCATCAGTGCAGCAATGCTTATTCAATACCGCCAGCAGATGGAGACACTGGGGGATAATTTTCTAAGGATTTATACTGATTTTTCCTGTCTGAATTTGTCGCACAGAAAGTTGCAGGCCAAATATGTGTGACATTTCTGCGACTTTAGCTTCTAGAGCATTTTTACAACATTATACATAGGTGCTGAATACATAAAAAGCGACTGTTCAGCGACAGACAAGTCGCATCGGCTGAAAGTAGGCCAGAATGTCAGTCCATGTTGGAGCAGGTTTAGATACAGTCTAAAGTATAGATCTCAAAGTCTGTGCACAGAATTTAGCAAGGGCCTCGCACCTTCTGATGCATCAGGTAGGTGCACAATAGCATAGCCTAACCCTCTGTACTTTGGTCTATATTGATGCGGGACATAGACAGCCAGCTGATGACCAATCCATTAGTGCAATGGATGGCTGGAAGCATTTGTCTTTGCCTTTGCAATACCACAGAAGCAATGCATGGTCAATGTACAGCAATGACACACCTGTGTGAACAGCCAGGAGACCCCCCCCCCCCCATGTTATGTTACATAGTTACATAGTTAGTACGGTCGAAAAAAGACATATGTCCATCAAGTTCAACCAGGGAATTAAGGGGTAGGGGTGTGGCGCGATATTGGGGAAGGGATGAGATTTTATATTTCTTCATAAGCATTAATCTTATTTTGTCAATTAGGAACATTCAGCACCCACCCGCTATCAAGGCAGCTGCCTATCATGTCATGCCCTACCTGCACAGGTGTGCTGGCTACTCAAATGATCCAATTAAGGAGGCCATTTAGTCAGCAGCAGCAGAAGTCCTGTGCCTGGACGCTCCAACAGCGGCCAGACACAAGCAGAAGCAGAAGCAGCAGAAGCAGCAGCAGCAGCAGCACCACCTTTTGTTTTTTGGCTGCAGCAGCAGCAAGGCCCACAGGGCTGGCTAGCTGGCTAGCCAGCAAGCAGGTAGCAATGAAAGTAGGAATCTTTCTTTTTAACCCTGTAAGGGGGTGGTGCACTGTACCCGAAGATACTGCCATATCGGGTCAATGCATAGGGCGACGGAAGCAAGCTTCGAAATCGGCCCCCGTTCTCAAAAATCCATTTAATATATGGTCCCCAGATAGGGAACGTATCAGATATTAAACTGATAAGAACAGATAAGGTTTCAACAAAATTTTATTGAATAAATAAGAAACCATACAAAATTTAAAATGCAAAATAATAAAAGGTTCACAAAAGTTTTAAAATACAAATAATAAAACCAGTAATAAAAGGAGAAAAAATAAAAATGGCAGGATAAAACATTATACAAATGTCATAAAAACTGATTATACTGTTATTTCGTTCCATAGAGGCAGACACCACATGGATGCTGCCTCGCTGGCCCCCAACTGTTTCTTGTCTCTTAGGTAATAGATGTACATCTCACTCAGGGCCAGCTTTATACAGTTTTTAACATCAATAAAATCATGTTTAAAAAGTAAGATGTTCCTAACTTTCCAGATGGCATTTTTAAAACAATTAATAATCATCCAGCAGATCATCTGCTGTTTAAAATTGGGGCAGTTAAAAAGACCGTAAAAGACACATTCGTGATTAAAATCTTTTAGGCCGCAGGCCCACTTCAAAAGTGGGCCTACCTTCCTCCAAAGCTCCCGTGCAAAAGGGCAGTTCCAAAATATGTGCAGCACCGTTTCGTCCACTCCGCAGCCATCTCTCGGGCACTTGGCTCTCGCCACCAGTCCTCGCCTGTGCTGAAACTCACGAGTAGGGAGGCACTGGTGGACGATTGCCCAGGCAAGATCCCTGTGTACATTCGCCAGAAACTTCCCGTACACGTTCCGCCATACCTTTTTGGATCTTGCCTGTGTGAAATTGGACACTGCCAGGGTAACCTCACTCCGCCTGAGGACCTTTGATACCTTTCTCTGGTCCCCCAGTATGTCAGGCTCCAAATCTTGGAGACCTAGGAGCCTGACTGTCTTTTCCAACACCACATAATGTTTTGGGGGACACAGAAGCACCGGAGCGTTCAGAGGGATGCGCAACCATCTTTTAAAAACCATGCCCGCAGCGTACCTTAAAAAGCAGCTAAAAATGCCATTGGATTTAATAATTTTAAAACAGAAACAGAAATACTTTATGTAAAAGAAAGTAAAAAGGTTAGGAACATCTTTCCCGCCATTATCTTTACTTTTGTACATAAAATCACGCTTTAATTTCTCCATTTTTGAACCCCATAAAAAAGTAAAAACAATTCTAGTTACTTTTTTAATGTATAAAATAGATGGAGGAAATACCATGGCAATGTATAGCATAATAGGGAGTAAAACCATCTTTATTATTAAAATCTTCCCCTCCATGGTAAGGTTTCTAAGATTCCACATTAAAATCTTCTTCTCCATCTTAGCTATAGCTGAATCCCAGTTAGGGCTCCCATCATTGACCTGGTTAAAAACAATACCTAAAACTTTAATTTGATCCTGTTGCATTGTGACTCCTGGGGTGATGGATGAATCCCAGGAGCCAATATAAAAACAGTCACATTTATCTGTGTTTAGCTTAAAACCAGAGACCTCGCAGAAATAGCTGGTGTTCCTCAATGCCCCCCTCATGGATGGAGAGTCCGGGCACAGTATGGTGACATCATCCATGTACCCCAACACCTTTAGATGGGTCCCTCCTCCACCAGGTATCGGTACGCCTCTTACTACCCGGTCTTTTCTGAGGAGGGCCATCAGTGGTTCGATTGCGCAAATAAAAAGGAGTGGGGACAGGGGGCAGCCCTGTTTGACACCTGATAAAAGAGGAACACCGCTGGTTAAAAAGCCATTAACAGAGACTTGACTAAAACAGGATCGGTATAAAAGCATGATTCGGCTTAAAATCGTTTCAGGCACTGCCATCTTTTTAAGAACTAAAAACAGGTATTCATGGGAGACCCTATCAAAGGCTTTTTCAAAGTCTAAGGATAAAATTGCTACAGTTTGATTTCTATCCTTAAAATACCATAAAACATCTCTTAAAATATTTAGGGATTCAGCTATAGACCTTCCAGGTACCCCACAAACCTGATTTGGGTGAATTAATTTATGAATAAAAGGTTTAAAACGGACAGCTAATAACTTGGCTAAAACTTTATAATCAACATTTAAAAGTGTGATGGGGCGCCAATTTTTTAGCATATCCTTTTCACCCTTTTTAAAAAGTAATGATACAATCCCCCTCCTCCAGGAAGGGGGAAGTTCATTAACAATAAAAGTTTCTTTATACAATAAAACCATATCATCCTTTAAAATATCCCAAAAAGCTAAATAAAATTCGATGGGTAAACCATCTTCCCCAGGGGCCTTCCCACTAGAAAAACTTTTAAAAACAAATAAAAGTTCATCTAAGTTAAGATCACGGGATAAAACCTCCTGGTCTAAAACATCTAGCTTAAAATCAAGGGAATTAAGAACATGTTCTAAAAAGGATGGATTAAGATCTTTCTTATTAAAAAGAAGCTGGTAGAAGTTAAAAACTGCATCTAACATGCCTTTTGGAGTGGATTCACCCTCAAGGTTTTGGATGATATCCCTCCTATTCATCACTTTTTTAAAAAAGAAACGGGAACATTTCTCGCCCTCCTCCAGGTGCTGCACATGTGAGTTAAAAATGATTTGTTTCCCTTTCTTTTCTATGGCATGTTTTATTTCAGTTTTAAGGTTTAAAATATCATTTTCTACATCCATACCAGCTTCTTTCAATTTAAAAAGTACATTTAAACGCATGTTAAGAACATAAAACCACTGTTTTTCCATTTTTGCCTTCTTCTTACCTGCTTTGATAAAAAAAAATCTGATTTTAGATTTGGTGCCCTCCCACCAGTGCAGCATAGGCTCGTGGGGTTTTCTTTGTGATTGCCAGCATTGGTAGGTCCGCACAAACTCCTCTTTTATCTCAGGGTCCTCTAGGAGTGTGGTGTTTAATCTCCAGAGGCCCCTTTTTGCTTTTTGCTCCCCCTCTAGCTCCAGGCCCACCAAGAGGAGCTTATGATCAGAGAAGATATTCTGCTCGAGCGTGCATTTCAGGGGTTTAAAAGCTCTAGAGGAAAAAATAAAATCGATTCTGGAGCTCACTCTTCCATTGGACCATGTGGCGCCTGGGTCCTCCGGCAAGAGATCCTTCCAGCAATCTTTCAAATTAAAATCATCAATAAAATTTTTAAGCAGGTAAGAAGTGCGGTCTTTACGATTAATATCCCCACCCTGCCGGTGTTCCCCATCACGTATGCAGTTAAAATCACCTCCCACCAGCAGGGGGGAAGACCCAACACAAAACAGTGGTAAAATTTCAAATAGTTCTGCCCGCTCCTGTTTATCAGGAGGGGCATACACATTTAAAACACGAATTAAAAGTCCATTAAAATATAGATGAATTAAAAGAGCTCTGCCAGGCACAATCTCAGTTACTGTATGAATAGAAAAGGACTGGCCTCGGCAGAGCAGCCCAACACCCACAGAACGACAGTCATTTGCACCGGACCATATGGATGGGCCCAGCTTCCAGTCTTCTTTTAAGTCTTTATAGTCCATTTTACTAGGGATTCCACATTCTTGTAGCAGGCAAAGGTCAAAGTCACATGTCTCTAGATAAGAAAATAAAGCAGCCCTGCGATCAGGGCTCTTTAAGGACCTCACATTGAGTGAGGCAATTTTTACAGGGATAGGCATAGTTTATGGAGAGTCCGTGCTTGGAGAATCAAAGTCAATAATAAGCTGCGTACCGTCATCCCCCGCCTGCGGGGTCATCAGCTCCTTGATGTTCTGAGGGTCGGAGCTTGAGATCGATGATGCCCCGACCCTGAGCTCGCTCTCGTCCGAACTACGGCACGCCGCTTTCCTTTGAATGTCTTCCTCTTCTTCTTCTCTTTGTCTTTTAAATGTCACACTGCTGTCCATATCCTCTGTGTTGCTCTCACTCGATGTAATCTCTGGCCCCCGGCTGATGGATCTGCGTCTTCTTTCATCATTTGACGACTGGAACTGCTGCACAGGGGCCTGTGAGGCCTCTTTTCCGGAACCTTTGCCGCTACCTTGGGAAGTTTTCATCGCTTGTTCCCCAGCAAGCGTTGCTGAGGACTGTTGCTCCAACTTCCCCATCGATCGACGATGGCCAGTTTTACCCACCGGGTCCACTGCTGGCGGGGCAGCAAACCCTGGTTTGGCGCCACTTGTCTTCTTGGCCCTGTCCTGTATAGGCGGAGTAACAGGACCGGGCTCAGACCTGGCCACCTGGCTCCCCTTCCGGCGGGCTTTCACCGGGGCCTCTTCGTCCGGAGCAGGGCGACCCTGGGCCAAGCCAGTACCTGGCTTATGCTGCAATTTTGGGTCCACTTTTGCCCCCACCGAGGCCCGTCGGCTGCCACCCGCCACAGGTGAGCCCCCTTCAGAAGTTTCGGCGGGCTCTTGAGCCAGGTAGGAAGTCGATCGACGTCTTTCAATTTCCCGGGCAGTAAACTCGATCACCCGCCCGGGCTTCGTGGAATCCCCATGGCCTCCCCCTAGCACTACCACCGGTGGGCCCCCCGATGGAGCACCAGAGGTCTTGGGCCTGGACCCATCAGTACCTGCCATCTGGGGTTTGGGCATCTTAAAAAAGGACGTCTTTTGTCCTGTCCCCTCTTTGGGTGGGCCCAGCCTTGACCCACCCATCGTAGTTTTTGCTTTATGGGGACAGGAATTAAAATCGTGATTTTCCTCTCCGCAGAGGTTGCACCTTATTGTATGGCTACATCTTGAGGCTATGTGACCTTCTTGGCCACACCTATTGCAGCGAATCACACGCTCCGCGCCGCAGGTCTCCTGGGTGTGGCCAAACCTCAAGCAATTTCGGCAATACATAGGCATTTGAGGATAGAACAGGAAGCCCCGAACTCTCCCGATGGCAAAATTTGGGGGCGGATGGCAAAGACCCCCAATACCACCGGGATCCTTACGGAGCTTGACCCAGAACTTCCTCTTGCCGTTCCAGAACCGCACGGAGTTCAAGATTTTGTTTGCGAATCGCACCTCTTCGCAGTATCGCCGAAGAAAAGTGGCTATATCCTCCGTGGTCACATGAGGGCTGTGCATAGCCACCACCAACGGTATATGTTCCTCACCATAGAGGAACTGGAACGAAAGACCGTCGAGTCGATCGTCCCTCTGGTCCGCACCAGACAAGGTTGCATAGATGTTATCGCAACACGCCGTGGCCGTGAAGGTGACGGTATACAGGCCACGGCTTTCCTGGTCATTTAGACACAGGATGTCCTCCCTATTGAGGCGGAAGTAGTCAAGAAGAATCACCTCCGCAATGAAGCGGAGGTTCTTCAACTGACGATGGCTCTCCGACACCTCTATGCGGATGGTATTTCGCATCGACATTTCCCCAGAGGGGAAAGCCCAGGAGAACGGCATCTTCCACACCCAGGGACTAAGCCCCTTCCCCAATAGCAGCAGGGGCTCGGAATCCCGCTATAAAAGCGGAACCCTTACCCAAGGCAGAGGTCGGGGGTACCCTAGGTGCTTCCGAAGCTACAGGTAACGCTCAACGTACCGAAAATGCCTTCTGAGACACAAGGTCCCAGAGACAGGGGGATCGCAACCCGTTGTCCGTGGACTAAGCCCGCTCCCCAATAGCAGCAAGGGGGTGAAGTCCCTCCGTAAGGAGAGACAATCCCCCAAGGCCGAGAAGCGGGGTACCACAGACACCTTCCGACCAGACCAAATGCAGATACTACACTTGATCTTAGCCAAAAGGCCGAGAAGCGATAACCGTGAAAGGGGCGGGCCCAACAAGGTGCCCTTCATGGGCACTATCACTGCTTGCTGTCAGGGAGGCTGCCAGACAATTTTCCATGCACACTCTGGGCTGGGGGGCAGTCAACCACCAGTACACACAGCAGAACCTAAACCCATACCATTATTGCTAAGCAGCAAGACAGGGGCCCATTGCACTCCCACGGGGCCTTTTTAAATGCAATCCATAACCCGGATTTGCCAGGAACCCTTCTTACTCCTCCTACTTGCATGTGACACTGGGCTTAGGATCTGCATAGGAAACACACACAAGCACACACCTACCTTTGTTGCCTGCAGATGCCTCCTTGGCTGTCCCCAAACGGTATCAAACCAACACCCACGGGAAGCTGTAAGCATAGAGGACATGCCTGCACCCCATTGGACTTACCTGTGTGGGTTAAACCCGGGTTATTTGACAACCTATGGCGGTGATGGTTCTGCTCAGGCAGAGCAGTGCTGATGCTCCTCATAAAGCTGTCGCTGCTGTGAAGGTTCTAGGTGACATCACAAATCCCTATGGTTACATACACAACAAAGCTGGGTTGTTGTTGTTTACACTCTGCAAGGCCTGTGGAAGTGAGTGACATCATAGCACTGTAGTTCTGAGGGTTCTAGATGGATGCAACAATCTCCTGTTGCTTCTATGAAGGCCATAATAGACGACATCACCAAACAGCTCCATAGTCACATACACAGCAAAGGAGAGATGTTGTTTACACCTAGTGATGTCAGTGGTATTGAGTGACATCACAGCACAGTGCTAAGGCTCCTGGGCCTGGACACAGCAGCGGCTGCAATATCTCAACGGAGAATACGTTTATATATATGTGTGTGTGTGCGCGTATATATATATATATATATTTCTCCGCCGAAATCACTTTTAAACCCATTTCCACCTTTTTTTCCCTTCTCTTCCTCTTACTTTTTTTCACGTTTTTTTACGTTTTTCTCCTTTTCGCCTCTTTTCTGGGCGTATTATTCTTCTTTTTCTTCTTTTTTTTCGTCTAATGCATACCCCATCAGTGCAGCAATGCTTATTCAATACCGCCAGCAGATGGAGACACTGGGGGATAATTTTCTAAGGATTTATACTGATTTTTCCTGTCTGAATTTGTCACACAGAAAGTTGCAGGCCAAATATGTGTGACATTTCTGCGACTTTAGCTTCTAGAGCATTTTTACAACATTATACATAGGTGCTGAATACATAAAAAGCGACTGTTCAGCGACAGACAAGTCGCATCGGCTGAAAGTAGGCCAGAATGTCAGTCCATGTTGGAGCAGGTTTAGATACAGTCTAAAGTATAGATCTCAAAGTCTGTGCACAGAATTTAGCAAGGGCCTCGCACCTTCTGATGCATCAGGTAGGTGCACAATAGCATAGCCTAACCCTCTGTACTTTGGTCTATATTGATGCGGGACATAGACAGCCAGCTGATGACCAATCCATTAGTGCAATGGATGGCTGGAAGCATTTGTCTTTGCCTTTGCAATACCACAGAAGCAATGCATGGTCAATGTACAGCAATGACACACCTGTGTGAACAGCCAGGAGACCCCCCCCCCCCCCCCCATGTTATGTTACATAGTTACATAGTTAGTACGGTCGAAAAAAGACATATGTCCATCAAGTTCAACCAGGGAATTAAGGGGTAGGGGTGTGGCGCGATATTGGGGAAGGGATGAGATTTTATATTTCTTCATAAGCATTAATCTTATTTTGTCAATTAGGAACATTCAGCACCCACCCGCTATCAAGGCAGCTGCCTATCATGTCATGCCCTACCTGCACAGGTGTGCTGGCTACTCAAATGATCCAATTAAGGAGGCCATTTAGTCAGCAGCAGCAGAAGTCCTGTGCCTGGACGCTCCAACAGCGGCCAGACACAAGCAGAAGCAGAAGCAGCAGAAGCAGCAGCAGCACCACCTTTTGTTTTTTGGCTGCAGCAGCAGCAAGGCCCACAGGGCTGGCTAGCTGGCTAGCCAGCAAGCAGGTAGCAATGAAAGTAGGAATCTTTCTTTTTAACCCTGTAAGGGGGTGGTGCACTGTACCCGAAGATACTGCCATATCGGGTCAATGCATAGGGCGACGGAAGCAAGCTTCGAAATCGGCCCCCGTTCTCAAAAATCCATTTAATATATGGTCCCCAGATAGGGGACGTATCAGATATTAAACTGATAAGAACAGATTTTTTTTTTTTTTTTTTTTTTTTTTTATCTAAAGCCGAGGAACGTGCTTTCGATTCACCCAAAGTGCAAGAAAAAGTGCAAACGTGTTACACTAAAAAAACGTGCACAAAGGATGCGGTCTATCGCAAGCCCTTCTCCGATAGGAGAGAGGCCCCCCAACAAACCTTACCCTTCACCTCAGGACCAAAAGGTACCTGCGAGGTTCCAGGTTCGATGTCCCTTTTCGCCGAAGCTACTAGGGGACCACAAATGCTCCCGGCATCCCCCTTGGCGTTAGCCAAGGTATCTGCCCGCAGAGCCGATTACGGTAGGTACCCTGCCAAAGCAGGAGTACCCGGGGTGTTTGCAGGGAGGTGCGGAACCTAATGGCCACACACACCTCCCCTAGACCGCCAGGAGGGACACCCAGAAGGGCTACCGCATCCTGACCAATCCTGTGAACACACAACACGCAAAAAGTGACACAGTGAGACAAAAAAGAAATAAATAAGTGAATGTGTGCAGATATACTGCCCGGACATCCGGCCGGATCTATAAAAATTTCTCTGATCCTAGCCAGAAGGCCGGGAATCAAGAGGTGAGTGCCACAAGGTGAAGAGATTATGGTGCCCGTGCTTCAACTCAGTGAGTCTATTCTCCCAGTGAGTTTCGGCACCTCGGGGTCACCACTCCCCGAGGCACAAAAGTACCTCGGCTCTAGACCCTCTCAGCCTCATGGCGAGACCCGGAGGGAACAGGTCACATCGGGGCAGCCGTCGAGCTGATTCCTCAGAACCAGCCCCGGAAAGCCCTGGTACACCTGCATCCTCCATGCAGCACCCATCCCCACCAGCATGAAAACTGATAAGAACAGATACTACACTTGATCTTAGCCAAAAGGCCGAGAAGCGATAACCGTGAAAGGGGCGGGCCCAACAAGGTGCCCTTCATGGGCACTATCACTGCTTGCTGTCAGGGAGGCTGCCAGACAATTTTCCATGCACACTCTGGGCTGGGGGGCAGTCAACCACCAGTACACACAGCAGAACCTAAACCCATACCATTATTGCTAAGCAGCAAGACAGGGGCCCATTGCACTCCCACGGGGCCTTTTTAAATGCAATCCATAACCCGGATTTGCCAGGAACCCTTCTTACTCCTCCTACTTGCATGTGACACTGGGCTTAGGATCTGCATAGGAAACACACACAAGCACACACCTACCTTTGTTGCCTGCAGATGCCTCCTTGGCTGTCCCCAAACGGTATCAAACCAACACCCACGGGAAGCTGTAAGCATAGAGGACATGCCTGCACCCCATTGGACTTACCTGTGTGGGTTAAACCCGGGTTATTTGACAACCTATGGCGGTGATGGTTCTGCTCAGGCAGAGCAGTGCTGATGCTCCTCATAAAGCTGTCGCTGCTGTGAAGGTTCTAGGTGACATCACAAATCCCTATGGTTACATACACAACAAAGCTGGGTTGTTGTTGTTTACACTCTGCAAGGCCTGTGGAAGTGAGTGACATCATAGCACTGTAGTTCTGAGGGTTCTAGATGGATGCAACAATCTCCTGTTGCTTCTATGAAGGCCATAATAGACGACATCACCAAACAGCTCCATAGTCACATACACAGCAAAGGAGAGATGTTGTTTACACCTAGTGATGTCAGTGGTATTGAGTGACATCACAGCACAGTGCTAAGGCTCCTGGGCCTGGACACAGCAGCGGCTGCAATATCTCAACGGAGAATACGTTTATATATATGTGTGTGTGTGCGCGTATATATATATATATATATTTCTCCGCCGAAATCACTTTTAAACCCATTTCCACCTTTTTTTCCCTTCTCTTCCTCTTACTTTTTTTCACGTTTTTTTACGTTTTTCTCCTTTTCGCCTCTTTTCTGGGCGTATTATTCTTCTTTTTCTTCTTTTTTTTCGTCTAATGCATACCCCATCAGTGCAGCAATGCTTATTCAATACCGCCAGCAGATGGAGACACTGGGGGATAATTTTCTAAGGATTTATACTGATTTTTCCTGTCTGAATTTGTCACACAGAAAGTTGCAGGCCAAATATGTGTGACATTTCTGCGACTTTAGCTTCTAGAGCATTTTTACAACATTATACATAGGTGCTGAATACATAAAAAGCGACTGTTCAGCGACAGACAAGTCGCATCGGCTGAAAGTAGGCCAGAATGTCAGTCCATGTTGGAGCAGGTTTAGATACAGTCTAAAGTATAGATCTCAAAGTCTGTGCACAGAATTTAGCAAGGGCCTCGCACCTTCTGATGCATCAGGTAGGTGCACAATAGCATAGCCTAACCCTCTGTACTTTGGTCTATATTGATGCGGGACATAGACAGCCAGCTGATGACCAATCCATTAGTGCAATGGATGGCTGGAAGCATTTGTCTTTGCCTTTGCAATACCACAGAAGCAATGCATGGTCAATGTACAGCAATGACACACCTGTGTGAACAGCCAGGAGACCCCCCCCCCCCCCCCCCCCATGTTATGTTACATAGTTACATAGTTAGTACGGTCGAAAAAAGACATATGTCCATCAAGTTCAACCAGGGAATTAAGGGGTAGGGGTGTGGCGCGATATTGGGGAAGGGATGAGATTTTATATTTCTTCATAAGCATTAATCTTATTTTGTCAATTAGGAACATTCAGCACCCACCCGCTATCAAGGCAGCTGCCTATCATGTCATGCCCTACCTGCACAGGTGTGCTGGCTACTCAAATGATCCAATTAAGGAGGCCATTTAGTCAGCAGCAGCAGAAGTCCTGTGCCTGGACGCTCCAACAGCGGCCAGACACAAGCAGAAGCAGAAGCAGCAGAAGCAGCAGCAGCACCACCTTTTGTTTTTTGGCTGCAGCAGCAGCAAGGCCCACAGGGCTGGCTAGCTGGCTAGCCAGCAAGCAGGTAGCAATGAAAGTAGGAATCTTTCTTTTTAACCCTGTAAGGGGGTGGTGCACTGTACCCGAAGATACTGCCATATCGGGTCAATGCATAGGGCGACGGAAGCAAGCTTCGAAATCGGCCCCCGTTCTCAAAAATCCATTTAATATATGGTCCCCAGATAGGGGACGTATCAGATATTAAACTGATAAGAACAGATACTACACTTGATCTTAGCCAAAAGGCCGAGAAGCGATAACCGTGAAAGGGGCGGGCCCAACAAGGTGCCCTTCATGGGCACTATCACTGCTTGCTGTCAGGGAGGCTGCCAGACAATTTTCCATGCACACTCTGGGCTGGGGGGCAGTCAACCACCAGTACACACAGCAGAACCTAAACCCATACCATTATTGCTAAGCAGCAAGACAGGGGCCCATTGCACTCCCACGGGGCCTTTTTAAATGCAATCCATAACCCGGATTTGCCAGGAACCCTTCTTACTCCTCCTACTTGCATGTGACACTGGGCTTAGGATCTGCATAGGAAACACACACACAAGCACACACCTACCTTTGTTGCCTGCAGATGCCTCCTTGGCTGTCCCCAAACGGTATCAAACCAACACCCACGGGAAGCTGTAAGCATAGAGGACATGCCTGCACCCCATTGGACTTACCTGTGTGGGTTAAACCCGGGTTATTTGACAACCTATGGCGGTGATGGTTCTGCTCAGGCAGAGCAGTGCTGATGCTCCTCATAAAGCTGTCGCTGCTGTGAAGGTTCTAGGTGACATCACAAATCCCTATGGTTACATACACAACAAAGCTGGGTTGTTGTTGTTTACACTCTGCAAGGCCTGTGGAAGTGAGTGACATCATAGCACTGTAGTTCTGAGGGTTCTAGATGGATGCAACAATCTCCTGTTGCTTCTATGAAGGCCATAATAGACGACATCACCAAACAGCTCCATAGTCACATACACAGCAAAGGAGAGATGTTGTTTACACCTAGTGATGTCAGTGGTATTGAGTGACATCACAGCACAGTGCTAAGGCTCCTGGGCCTGGACACAGCAGCGGCTGCAATATCTCAACGGAGAATACGTTTATATATATGTGTGTGTGTGCGCGTATATATATATATATATATATATATATATATATATATATATATTTCTCCGCCGAAATCACTTTTAAACCCATTTCCACCTTTTTTTCCCTTCTCTTCCTCTTACTTTTTTTTCACGTTTTTTTACGTTTTTCTCCTTTTCCCCTCTTTTCTGGGCGTATTATTCTTCTTTTTCTTCTTTTTTTTCGTCTAATGCATACCCCATCAGTGCAGCAATGCTTATTCAATACCGCCAGCAGATGGAGACACTGGGGGATAATTTTCTAAGGATTTATACTGATTTTTCCTGTCTGAATTTGTCGCACAGAAAGTTGCAGGCCAAATATGTGTGACATTTCTGCGACTTTAGCTTCTAGAGCATTTTTACAACATTATACATAGGTGCTGAATACATAAAAAGCGACTGTTCAGCGACAGACAAGTCGCATCGGCTGAAAGTAGGCCAGAATGTCAGTCCATGTTGGAGCAGGTTTAGATACAGTCTAAAGTATAGATCTCAAAGTCTGTGCACAGAATTTAGCAAGGGCCTCGCACCTTCTGATGCATCAGGTAGGTGCACAATAGCATAGCCTAACCCTCTGTACTTTGGTCTATATTGATGCGGGACATAGACAGCCAGCTGATGACCAATCCATTAGTGCAATGGATGGCTGGAAGCATTTGTCTTTGCCTTTGCAATACCACAGAAGCAATGCATGGTCAATGTACAGCAATGACACACCTGTGTGAACAGCCAGGAGACCCCCCCCCCCCCCATGTTATGTTACATAGTTACATAGTTAGTACGGTCGAAAAAAGACATATGTCCATCAAGTTCAACCAGGGAATTAAGGGGTAGGGGTGTGGCGCGATATTGGGGAAGGGATGAGATTTTATATTTCTTCATAAGCATTAATCTTATTTTGTCAATTAGGAACATTCAGCACCCACCCGCTATCAAGGCAGCTGCCTATCATGTCATGCCCTACCTGCACAGGTGTGCTGGCTACTCAAATGATCCAATTAAGGAGGCCATTTAGTCAGCAGCAGCAGAAGTCCTGTGCCTGGACGCTCCAACAGCGGCCAGACACAAGCAGAAGCAGAAGCAGCAGAAGCAGCAGCAGCACCACCTTTTGTTTTTTGGCTGCAGCAGCAGCAAGGCCCACAGGGCTGGCTAGCTGGCTAGCCAGCAAGCAGGTAGCAATGAAAGTAGGAATCTTTCTTTTTAACCCTGTAAGGGGGTGGTGCACTGTACCCGAAGATACTGCCATATCGGGTCAATGCATAGGGCGACGGAAGCAAGCTTCGAAATCGGCCCCCGTTCTCAAAAATCCATTTAATATATGGTCCCCAGATAGGGGACGTATCAGATATTAAACTGATAAGAACAGATACTACACTTGATCTTAGCCAAAAGGCCGAGAAGCGATAACCGTGAAAGGGGCGGGCCCAACAAGGTGCCCTTCATGGGCACTATCACTGCTTGCTGTCAGGGAGGCTGCCAGACAATTTTCCATGCACACTCTGGGCTGGGGGGCAGTCAACCACCAGTACACACAGCAGAACCTAAACCCATACCATTATTGCTAAGCAGCAAGACAGGGGCCCATTGCACTCCCACGGGGCCTTTTTAAATGCAATCCATAACCCGGATTTGCCAGGAACCCTTCTTACTCCTCCTACTTGCATGTGACACTGGGCTTAGGATCTGCATAGGAAACACACACACAAGCACACACCTACCTTTGTTGCCTGCAGATGCCTCCTTGGCTGTCCCCAAACGGTATCAAACCAACACCCACGGGAAGCTGTAAGCATAGAGGACATGCCTGCACCCCATTGGACTTACCTGTGTGGGTTAAACCCGGGTTATTTGACAACCTATGGCGGTGATGGTTCTGCTCAGGCAGAGCAGTGCTGATGCTCCTCATAAAGCTGTCGCTGCTGTGAAGGTTCTAGGTGACATCACAAATCCCTATGGTTACATACACAACAAAGCTGGGTTGTTGTTGTTTACACTCTGCAAGGCCTGTGGAAGTGAGTGACATCATAGCACTGTAGTTCTGAGGGTTCTAGATGGATGCAACAATCTCCTGTTGCTTCTATGAAGGCCATAATAGACGACATCACCAAACAGCTCCATAGTCACATACACAGCAAAGGAGAGATGTTGTTTACACCTAGTGATGTCAGTGGTATTGAGTGACATCACAGCACAGTGCTAAGGCTCCTGGGCCTGGACACAGCAGCGGCTGCAATATCTCAACGGAGAATACGTTTATATATATGTGTGTGTGTGCGCGTATATATATATATATATATATATATATATATATATATATATATATATATATTTCTCCGCCGAAATCACTTTTAAACCCATTTCCACCTTTTTTTCCCTTCTCTTCCTCTTACTTTTTTTTCAAGTTTTTTTACGTTTTTCTCCTTTTCGCCTCTTTTCTGGGCGTATTATTCTTCTTTTTCTTCTTTTTTTTCGTCTAATGCATACCCCATCAGTGCAGCAATGCTTATTCAATACCGCCAGCAGATGGAGACACTGGGGGATAATTTTCTAAGGATTTATACTGATTTTTCCTGTCTGAATTTGTCGCACAGAAAGTTGCAGGCCAAATATGTGTGACATTTCTGCGACTTTAGCTTCTAGAGCATTTTTACAACATTATACATAGGTGCTGAATACATAAAAAGCGACTGTTCAGCGACAGACAAGTCGCATCGGCTGAAAGTAGGCCAGAATGTCAGTCCATGTTGGAGCAGGTTTAGATACAGTCTAAAGTATAGATCTCAAAGTCTGTGCACAGAATTTAGCAAGGGCCTCGCACCTTCTGATGCATCAGGTAGGTGCACAATAGCATAGCCTAACCCTCTGTACTTTGGTCTATATTGATGCGGGACATAGACAGCCAGCTGATGACCAATCCATTAGTGCAATGGATGGCTGGAAGCATTTGTCTTTGCCTTTGCAATACCACAGAAGCAATGCATGGTCAATGTACAGCAATGACACACCTGTGTGAACAGCCAGGAGACCCCCCCCCCCCCCATGTTATGTTACATAGTTACATAGTTAGTACGGTCGAAAAAAGACATATGTCCATCAAGTTCAACCAGGGAATTAAGGGGTAGGGGTGTGGCGCGATATTGGGGAAGGGATGAGATTTTATATTTCTTCATAAGCATTAATCTTATTTTGTCAATTAGGAACATTCAGCACCCACCCGCTATCAAGGCAGCTGCCTATCATGTCATGCCCTACCTGCACAGGTGTGCTGGCTACTCAAATGATCCAATTAAGGAGGCCATTTAGTCAGCAGCAGCAGAAGTCCTGTGCCTGGACGCTCCAACAGCGGCCAGACACAAGCAGAAGCAGAAGCAGCAGAAGCAGCAGCAGCAGCAGCACCACCTTTTGTTTTTTGGCTGCAGCAGCAGCAAGGCCCACAGGGCTGGCTAGCTGGCTAGCCAGCAAGCAGGTAGCAATGAAAGTAGGAATCTTTCTTTTTAACCCTGTAAGGGGGTGGTGCACTGTACCCGAAGATACTGCCATATCGGGTCAATGCATAGGGCGACGGAAGCAAGCTTCGAAATCGGCCCCCGTTCTCAAAAATCCATTTAATATATGGTCCCCAGATAGGGGACGTATCAGATATTAAACTGATAAGAACAGATACTACACTTGATCTTAGCCAAAAGGCCGAGAAGCGATAACCGTGAAAGGGGCGGGCCCAACAAGGTGCCCTTCATGGGCACTATCACTGCTTGCTGTCAGGGAGGCTGCCAGACAATTTTCCATGCACACTCTGGGCTGGGGGGCAGTCAACCACCAGTACACACAGCAGAACCTAAACCCATACCATTATTGCTAAGCAGCAAGACAGGGGCCCATTGCACTCCCACGGGGCCTTTTTAAATGCAATCCATAACCCGGATTTGCCAGGAACCCTTCTTACTCCTCCTACTTGCATGTGACACTGGGCTTAGGATCTGCATAGGAAACACACACACAAGCACACACCTACCTTTGTTGCCTGCAGATGCCTCCTTGGCTGTCCCCAAACGGTATCAAACCAACACCCACGGGAAGCTGTAAGCATAGAGGACATGCCTGCACCCCATTGGACTTACCTGTGTGGGTTAAACCCGGGTTATTTGACAACCTATGGCGGTGATGGTTCTGCTCAGGCAGAGCAGTGCTGATGCTCCTCATAAAGCTGTCGCTGCTGTGAAGGTTCTAGGTGACATCACAAATCCCTATGGTTACATACACAACAAAGCTGGGTTGTTGTTGTTTACACTCTGCAAGGCCTGTGGAAGTGAGTGACATCATAGCACTGTAGTTCTGAGGGTTCTAGATGGATGCAACAATCTCCTGTTGCTTCTATGAAGGCCATAATAGACGACATCACCAAACAGCTCCATAGTCACATACACAGCAAAGGAGAGATGTTGTTTACACCTAGTGATGTCAGTGGTATTGAGTGACATCACAGCACAGTGCTAAGGCTCCTGGGCCTGGACACAGCAGCGGCTGCAATATCTCAACGGAGAATACGTTTATATATATGTGTGTGTGTGCGCGTATATATATATATATATATATATATATATATATATATATATATATATTTCTCCGCCGAAATCACTTTTAAACCCATTTCCACCTTTTTTTCCCTTCTCTTCCTCTTACTTTTTTTTCACGTTTTTTTACGTTTTTCTCCTTTTCGCCTCTTTTCTGGGCGTATTATTCTTCTTTTTCTTCTTTTTTTTCGTCTAATGCATACCCCATCAGTGCAGCAATGCTTATTCAATACCGCCAGCAGATGGAGACACTGGGGGATAATTTTCTAAGGATTTATACTGATTTTTCCTGTCTGAATTTGTCGCACAGAAAGTTGCAGGCCAAATATGTGTGACATTTCTGCGACTTTAGCTTCTAGAGCATTTTTACAACATTATACATAGGTGCTGAATACATAAAAAGCGACTGTTCAGCGACAGACAAGTCGCATCGGCTGAAAGTAGGCCAGAATGTCAGTCCATGTTGGAGCAGGTTTAGATACAGTCTAAAGTATAGATCTCAAAGTCTGTGCACAGAATTTAGCAAGGGCCTCGCACCTTCTGATGCATCAGGTAGGTGCACAATAGCATAGCCTAACCCTCTGTACTTTGGTCTATATTGATGCGGGACATAGACAGCCAGCTGATGACCAATCCATTAGTGCAATGGATGGCTGGAAGCATTTGTCTTTGCCTTTGCAATACCACAGAAGCAATGCATGGTCAATGTACAGCAATGACACACCTGTGTGAACAGCCAGGAGACCCCCCCCCCCCCCCCCATGTTATGTTACATAGTTACATAGTTAGTACGGTCGAAAAAAGACATATGTCCATCAAGTTCAACCAGGGAATTAAGGGGTAGGGGTGTGGCGCGATATTGGGGAAGGGATGAGATTTTATATTTCTTCATAAGCATTAATCTTATTTTGTCAATTAGGAACATTCAGCACCCACCCGCTATCAAGGCAGCTGCCTATCATGTCATGCCCTACCTGCACAGGTGTGCTGGCTACTCAAATGATCCAATTAAGGAGGCCATTTAGTCAGCAGCAGCAGAAGTCCTGTGCCTGGACGCTCCAACAGCGGCCAGACACAAGCAGAAGCAGAAGCAGCAGAAGCAGCAGCAGCACCACCTTTTGTTTTTTGGCTGCAGCAGCAGCAAGGCCCACAGGGCTGGCTAGCTGGCTAGCCAGCAAGCAGGTAGCAATGAAAGTAGGAATCTTTCTTTTTAACCCTGTAAGGGGGTGGTGCACTGTACCCGAAGATACTGCCATATCGGGTCAATGCATAGGGCGACGGAAGCAAGCTTCGAAATCGGCCCCCGTTCTCAAAAATCCATTTAATATATGGTCCCCAGATAGGGGACGTATCAGATATTAAACTGATAAGAACAGATTTTTTTTTTAAGTTAGCCCTCAGAACTCACTCAGAGTTCCAAGATCTTATTTGGAACTCAATTTTGTGTTCATCATCAGGTAACATGTTTTTATTTCTTTTCTTAAACACTAATGAAACAAAATAGAACATTTAAAAACAAAATAAGAAACAACATAAAATAGCAAAACCAAACATTACTTTCTAATTAAGCAAAACCAAATTAGAAGGTCATCCCCTTCCTCCATGCAAACACCATTAGAAAGTCTATCAGTCCTCGACTGATATTGCCATTTGCTATATCTTTCTTAACTTGAGACGCTAACCAGCCTGGAATTTTATACGTTTCAACAAAACGGTTCATGTCTGCCTTGAAAGAAAAATAGACTTTATCCCGAGCTTCTTCTTCCCGGTTCTTCAAGCCTATCTTTAGATCCATCATATCTTTGTCAAACGTTTTTCTTTCTGCTTCCGACAAATTTTCCAACAAACCACCAAGCACACCAAAATACTGCACTGGCACATACACTTCCTCCTCTCTCTTCTTCTTCTGCTCTGTAGGTCTTCTAGTTGGAACCTGCTCCACTTCTGGTTCTTTCACTTCAGCTGGTTCCTCTCTGCTTCTTTTTACAGCTTCCTTTTTCTCTGAATTTTTCTCAGACTTTTTCTTAGGACACGAGCCAAGCAGATGGCCCTCCTCACCACACAGATGGCATTTCCTTTTCTTTTGACAATTTTCCACGTCGTGACCCTCCTCTTGACACTTGAAACACCACAAAAACGTGCAATCCTCCTTTCTGTGACCGTACTGTTTACATTTGCGGCAAAAATCTTGCATGCCAGAAAAATACAGATCCCCGTTCACAGAACCAATTTTAAACCGTCCTGGGGGGATCACTAACTTGCCATCTGCCATTTTAAATTTCACATGGAACCTCCACTTGGTGGTCCATAGTCCATATTGATTAAATACCTTGCCTTTAGGCAGAACACTGTCACAGAATCGAGACAAAAAGGTAACGATATCCTCCTCCGAAGTATATGGGCTATACATCCTTATAGTCACCAATCGTTCTCTACGTGGGAAATGTGGAACTATCTCCACCCCTTCCAAAACCGGACATACCTTCTTTTGCTGCAATATGTTCCAAAATGACTCATAGTCCTCTTCAGAAGCCAGCACCACGTCGTAGTATCCACTTCTGGGAAACTCAAGCATGGATAGGATTTGCTCCCTCTTGACTTCCAGCAACTTAAACAGCACTTCTTCCACGACAAAGACAAGGCCTCTTTCCTTCTTCCGGACATCGAGCAGGGAAATACGAACTCCATTCCGAAGTCTCGCAAAAGGCGGCACGCCTTCCGAAGAAAAAACGCAATCTTCCTCCATGTCCATGATGTCCAGACACCTCCCCCACCGAAGTAGGTAGGTGGGGATCGCCTCCCGTTGTCTGGGGACTAAGCCGGCTCCCTGATAGCAGCAGGGGGGTGAAGTCCCTCCGTTAAGAAGGACGATCCCCCCAGGCAAAGGAGCCGGGTACCCCAGACACCCTCTGGCCAGACCAAGTGAGCAGAACTACACTTGATCTTAGCCAAAAGGCCGAGAAGCGATAACCGTGAAAGGGGCGGGCCCAACAAGGTGCCCTTCATGGGCACTATCACTGCTTGCTGTCAGGGAGGCTGCCAGACAATTTTCCATGCACACTCTGGGCTGGGGGGCAGTCAACCACCAGTACACACAGCAGAACCTAAACCCATACCATTATTGCTAAGCAGCAAGACAGGGGCCCATTGCACTCCCACGGGGCCTTTTTAAATGCAATCCATAACCCGGATTTGCCAGGAACCCTTCTTACTCCTCCTACTTGCATGTGACACTGGGCTTAGGATCTGCATAGGAAACACACACACAAGCACACACCTACCTTTGTTGCCTGCAGATGCCTCCTTGGCTGTCCCCAAACGGTATCAAACCAACACCCACGGGAAGCTGTAAGCATAGAGGACATGCCTGCACCCCATTGGACTTACCTGTGTGGGTTAAACCCGGGTTATTTGACAACCTATGGCGGTGATGGTTCTGCTCAGGCAGAGCAGTGCTGATGCTCCTCATAAAGCTGTCGCTGCTGTGAAGGTTCTAGGTGACATCACAAATCCCTATGGTTACATACACAACAAAGCTGGGTTGTTGTTGTTTACACTCTGCAAGGCCTGTGGAAGTGAGTGACATCATAGCACTGTAGTTCTGAGGGTTCTAGATGGATGCAACAATCTCCTGTTGCTTCTATGAAGGCCATAATAGACGACATCACCAAACAGCTCCATAGTCACATACACAGCAAAGGAGAGATGTTGTTTACACCTAGTGATGTCAGTGGTATTGAGTGACATCACAGCACAGTGCTAAGGCTCCTGGGCCTGGACACAGCAGCGGCTGCAATATCTCAACGGAGAATACGTTTATATATATGTGTGTGTGTGCGCGTATATATATATATATATATATATATATATATATATATATATATATATATATATATTTCTCCGCCGAAATCACTTTTAAACCCATTTCCACCTTTTTTTCCCTTCTCTTCCTCTTACTTTTTTTTCACGTTTTTTTACGTTTTTCTCCTTTTCGCCTCTTTTCTGGGCGTATTATTCTTCTTTTTCTTCTTTTTTTTCGTCTAATGCATACCCCATCAGTGCAGCAATGCTTATTCAATACCGCCAGCAGATGGAGACACTGGGGGATAATTTTCTAAGGATTTATACTGATTTTTCCTGTCTGAATTTGTCGCACAGAAAGTTGCAGGCCAAATATGTGTGACATTTCTGCGACTTTAGCTTCTAGAGCATTTTTACAACATTATACATAGGTGCTGAATACATAAAAAGCGACTGTTCAGCGACAGACAAGTCGCATCGGCTGAAAGTAGGCCAGAATGTCAGTCCATGTTGGAGCAGGTTTAGATACAGTCTAAAGTATAGATCTCAAAGTCTGTGCACAGAATTTAGCAAGGGCCTCGCACCTTCTGATGCATCAGGTAGGTGCACAATAGCATAGCCTAACCCTCTGTACTTTGGTCTATATTGATGCGGGACATAGACAGCCAGCTGATGACCAATCCATTAGTGCAATGGATGGCTGGAAGCATTTGTCTTTGCCTTTGCAATACCACAGAAGCAATGCATGGTCAATGTACAGCAATGACACACCTGTGTGAACAGCCAGGAGACCCCCCCCCCCCATGTTATGTTACATAGTTACATAGTTAGTACGGTCGAAAAAAGACATATGTCCATCAAGTTCAACCAGGGAATTAAGGGGTAGGGGTGTGGCGCGATATTGGGGAAGGGATGAGATTTTATATTTCTTCATAAGCATTAATCTTATTTTGTCAATTAGGAACATTCAGCACCCACCCGCTATCAAGGCAGCTGCCTATCATGTCATGCCCTACCTGCACAGGTGTGCTGGCTACTCAAATGATCCAATTAAGGAGGCCATTTAGTCAGCAGCAGCAGAAGTCCTGTGCCTGGACGCTCCAACAGCGGCCAGACACAAGCAGAAGCAGCAGAAGCAGCAGCAGCACCACCTTTTGTTTTTTGGCTGCAGCAGCAGCAAGGCCCACAGGGCTGGCTAGCTGGCTAGCCAGCAAGCAGGTAGCAATGAAAGTAGGAATCTTTCTTTTTAACCCTGTAAGGGGGTGGTGCACTGTACCCGAAGATACTGCCATATCGGGTCAATGCATAGGGCGACGGAAGCAAGCTTCGAAATCGGCCCCCGTTCTCAAAAATCCATTTAATATATGGTCCCCAGATAGGGGACGTATCAGATATTAAACTGATAAGAACAGATACTACACTTGATCTTAGCCAAAAGGCCGAGAAGCGATAACCGTGAAAGGGGCGGGCCCAACAAGGTGCCCTTCATGGGCACTATCACTGCTTGCTGTCAGGGAGGCTGCCAGACAATTTTCCATGCACACTCTGGGCTGGGGGGCAGTCAACCACCAGTACACACAGCAGAACCTAAACCCATACCATTATTGCTAAGCAGCAAGACAGGGGCCCATTGCACTCCCACGGGGCCTTTTTAAATGCAATCCATAACCCGGATTTGCCAGGAACCCTTCTTACTCCTCCTACTTGCATGTGACACTGGGCTTAGGATCTGCATAGGAAACACACACACAAGCACACACCTACCTTTGTTGCCTGCAGATGCCTCCTTGGCTGTCCCCAAACGGTATCAAACCAACACCCACGGGAAGCTGTAAGCATAGAGGACATGCCTGCACCCCATTGGACTTACCTGTGTGGGTTAAACCCGGGTTATTTGACAACCTATGGCGGTGATGGTTCTGCTCAGGCAGAGCAGTGCTGATGCTCCTCATAAAGCTGTCGCTGCTGTGAAGGTTCTAGGTGACATCACAAATCCCTATGGTTACATACACAACAAAGCTGGGTTGTTGTTGTTTACACTCTGCAAGGCCTGTGGAAGTGAGTGACATCATAGCACTGTAGTTCTGAGGGTTCTAGATGGATGCAACAATCTCCTGTTGCTTCTATGAAGGCCATAATAGACGACATCACCAAACAGCTCCATAGTCACATACACAGCAAAGGAGAGATGTTGTTTACACCTAGTGATGTCAGTGGTATTGAGTGACATCACAGCACAGTGCTAAGGCTCCTGGGCCTGGACACAGCAGCGGCTGCAATATCTCAACGGAGAATACGTTTATATATATGTGTGTGTGTGCGCGTATATATATATATATATATATATATATATATATATATATATATTTCTCCGCCGAAATCACTTTTAAACCCATTTCCACCTTTTTTTCCCTTCTCTTCCTCTTACTTTTTTTCACGTTTTTTTACGTTTTTCTCCTTTTCGCCTCTTTTCTGGGCGTATTATTCTTCTTTTTCTTCTTTTTTTTCGTCTAATGCATACCCCATCAGTGCAGCAATGCTTATTCAATACCGCCAGCAGATGGAGACACTGGGGGATAATTTTCTAAGGATTTATACTGATTTTTCCTGTCTGAATTTGTCGCACAGAAAGTTGCAGGCCAAATATGTGTGACATTTCTGCGACTTTAGCTTCTAGAGCATTTTTACAACATTATACATAGGTGCTGAATACATAAAAAGCGACTGTTCAGCGACAGACAAGTCGCATCGGCTGAAAGTAGGCCAGAATGTCAGTCCATGTTGGAGCAGGTTTAGATACAGTCTAAAGTATAGATCTCAAAGTCTGTGCACAGAATTTAGCAAGGGCCTCGCACCTTCTGATGCATCAGGTAGGTGCACAATAGCATAGCCTAACCCTCTGTACTTTGGTCTATATTGATGCGGGACATAGACAGCCAGCTGATGACCAATCCATTAGTGCAATGGATGGCTGGAAGCATTTGTCTTTGCCTTTGCAATACCACAGAAGCAATGCATGGTCAATGTACAGCAATGACACACCTGTGTGAACAGCCAGGAGACCCCCCCCCCCCCCCATGTTATGTTACATAGTTACATAGTTAGTACGGTCGAAAAAAGACATATGTCCATCAAGTTCAACCAGGGAATTAAGGGGTAGGGGTGTGGCGCGATATTGGGGAAGGGATGAGATTTTATATTTCTTCATAAGCATTAATCTTATTTTGTCAATTAGGAACATTCAGCACCCACCCGCTATCAAGGCAGCTGCCTATCATGTCATGCCCTACCTGCACAGGTGTGCTGGCTACTCAAATGATCCAATTAAGGAGGCCATTTAGTCAGCAGCAGCAGAAGTCCTGTGCCTGGACGCTCCAACAGCGGCCAGACACAAGCAGAAGCAGAAGCAGCAGAAGCAGCAGCAGCAGCAGCACCACCTTTTGTTTTTTGGCTGCAGCAGCAGCAAGGCCCACAGGGCTGGCTAGCTGGCTAGCCAGCAAGCAGGTAGCAATGAAAGTAGGAATCTTTCTTTTTAACCCTGTAAGGGGGTGGTGCACTGTACCCGAAGATACTGCCATATCGGGTCAATGCATAGGGCGACGGAAGCAAGCTTCGAAATCGGCCCCCGTTCTCAAAAATCCATTTAATATATGGTCCCCAGATAGGGGACGTATCAGATATTAAACTGATAAGAACAGATACTACACTTGATCTTAGCCAAAAGGCCGAGAAGCGATAACCGTGAAAGGGGCGGGCCCAACAAGGTGCCCTTCATGGGCACTATCACTGCTTGCTGTCAGGGAGGCTGCCAGACAATTTTCCATGCACACTCTGGGCTGGGGGGCAGTCAACCACCAGTACACACAGCAGAACCTAAACCCATACCATTATTGCTAAGCAGCAAGACAGGGGCCCATTGCACTCCCACGGGGCCTTTTTAAATGCAATCCATAACCCGGATTTGCCAGGAACCCTTCTTACTCCTCCTACTTGCATGTGACACTGGGCTTAGGATCTGCATAGGAAACACACACACAAGCACACACCTACCTTTGTTGCCTGCAGATGCCTCCTTGGCTGTCCCCAAACGGTATCAAACCAACACCCACGGGAAGCTGTAAGCATAGAGGACATGCCTGCACCCCATTGGACTTACCTGTGTGGGTTAAACCCGGGTTATTTGACAACCTATGGCGGTGATGGTTCTGCTCAGGCAGAGCAGTGCTGATGCTCCTCATAAAGCTGTCGCTGCTGTGAAGGTTCTAGGTGACATCACAAATCCCTATGGTTACATACACAACAAAGCTGGGTTGTTGTTGTTTACACTCTGCAAGGCCTGTGGAAGTGAGTGACATCATAGCACTGTAGTTCTGAGGGTTCTAGATGGATGCAACAATCTCCTGTTGCTTCTATGAAGGCCATAATAGACGACATCACCAAACAGCTCCATAGTCACATACACAGCAAAGGAGAGATGTTGTTTACACCTAGTGATGTCAGTGGTATTGAGTGACATCACAGCACAGTGCTAAGGCTCCTGGGCCTGGACACAGCAGCGGCTGCAATATCTCAACGGAGAATACGTTTATATATATGTGTGTGTGTGCGCGTATATATATATATATATATATATATATATATATATATATATATATATTTCTCCGCCGAAATCACTTTTAAACCCATTTCCACCTTTTTTTCCCTTCTCTTCCTCTTACTTTTTTTTCACGTTTTTTTACGTTTTTCTCCTTTTCGCCTCTTTTCTGGGCGTATTATTCTTCTTTTTCTTCTTTTTTTTCGTCTAATGCATACCCCATCAGTGCAGCAATGCTTATTCAATACCGCCAGCAGATGGAGACACTGGGGGATAATTTTCTAAGGATTTATACTGATTTTTCCTGTCTGAATTTGTCGCACAGAAAGTTGCAGGCCAAATATGTGTGACATTTCTGCGACTTTAGCTTCTAGAGCATTTTTACAACATTATACATAGGTGCTGAATACATAAAAAGCGACTGTTCAGCGACAGACAAGTCGCATCGGCTGAAAGTAGGCCAGAATGTCAGTCCATGTTGGAGCAGGTTTAGATACAGTCTAAAGTATAGATCTCAAAGTCTGTGCACAGAATTTAGCAAGGGCCTCGCACCTTCTGATGCATCAGGTAGGTGCACAATAGCATAGCCTAACCCTCTGTACTTTGGTCTATATTGATGCGGGACATAGACAGCCAGCTGATGACCAATCCATTAGTGCAATGGATGGCTGGAAGCATTTGTCTTTGCCTTTGCAATACCACAGAAGCAATGCATGGTCAATGTACAGCAATGACACACCTGTGTGAACAGCCAGGAGACCCCCCCCCCCCCCCCCATGTTATGTTACATAGTTACATAGTTAGTACGGTCGAAAAAAGACATATGTCCATCAAGTTCAACCAGGGAATTAAGGGGTAGGGGTGTGGCGCGATATTGGGGAAGGGATGAGATTTTATATTTCTTCATAAGCATTAATCTTATTTTGTCAATTAGGAACATTCAGCACCCACCCGCTATCAAGGCAGCTGCCTATCATGTCATGCCCTACCTGCACAGGTGTGCTGGCTACTCAAATGATCCAATTAAGGAGGCCATTTAGTCAGCAGCAGCAGAAGTCCTGTGCCTGGACGCTCCAACAGCGGCCAGACACAAGCAGAAGCAGAAGCAGCAGAAGCAGCAGCAGCACCACCTTTTGTTTTTTGGCTGCAGCAGCAGCAAGGCCCACAGGGCTGGCTAGCTGGCTAGCCAGCAAGCAGGTAGCAATGAAAGTAGGAATCTTTCTTTTTAACCCTGTAAGGGGGTGGTGCACTGTACCCGAAGATACTGCCATATCGGGTCAATGCATAGGGCGACGGAAGCAAGCTTCGAAATCGGCCCCCGTTCTCAAAAATCCATTTAATATATGGTCCCCAGATAGGGGACGTATCAGATATTAAACTGATAAGAACAGATTTTTTTTTTTAAGTTGCCCTCAGAACTCACTCAGAGTTCCAAGATCTTATTTGAAACTCAATTATTGTGTTCATCCTTGGGTAACATAATTTAATTTCTTTTCTTAAACACCAAATGAAATAAAAAGAAACATTTTAAAATCAATACATAAAGAAAAAAACTCATAAAATAACTAAACCATACCTTACTTTCTAATTAACAAATCTCCATTAGAAAGTCATTCCCTTCCTCCAAGCATACACCGTTAGGAAATCAATCAAACCTAGACTGATATTCCCTCTAGTCACATCACTCTTTGCTTGAGATGCCAACCAGGCTGGAATTTTATACGCTTCAATGAAACGGTTCATATCCGCCTTAAAAGAAAAATAAACTTTGTCCCGCACCTCCTCCTCCCGTGACTTAAATCTTGCTTTTAGCTCAATCATTTCTTTATCAAATGTCCGTCTTTCTGTTTCTGACAGATTCTCCAATAAACTTCCAAGCACACCACCATATTGTGACGGCACAAACTCTTCCACCTCTTTCTTTTTCTTCTGTTCCGCTGCTCTTCTTATTGGAACCTGTTCTAGCTCAGGCTCTTTTGCTTCAACTACTTCCTCTCGGCTTCTTTTAACCGCCTCTTTTTTCCCAACCTTTTTCTTGGGACAAGAGCCAAGAAGATGGCCCTCATTCCCACACAGATGGCACTTCTTCTTCTTCTCACAATTCTCCGCCTCATGACCTTCTTCTTGGCACTTGAAGCACCACAGGAATGTACATACGTCCTTACTATGGCCATACTGCTTACACTTACGGCAAAACTCTTGCATGCCGGAGAAAAACAAGTCACCGTTTACCGTTCCAATTTTAAACCGCCCTGGCGGGACTATTAGCTTACCATCCACCGTTTCTTTAAATTTTACATCAAACTTCCATTTGGTAGTCCATAATCCAAACTGGTTCAAAATCTTACCTTTGGGCAATACATTATCACAAAATCTTAACAGGAAAGTAACAATGTCTTCTTCTGGTGTATATGGGCTGTACATTCTTACAGTCACCAGTCTTTCTCTGCGAGGGAAGTGTGGAATTATCCCCACTCCCTCCAGGACCGAACTTCCTTTCCTTTGCTGAAAACGGCTCCAGAATACATCATAGTCCTCTTCTGACATAAGCACAACATCATAGTATCCACTCTTTGGAAATTCCAGCATGGAAAGAATTTGTTCCTTCCTGATCTCCAAGAGCTTGAACAAAACATCCTCGACCACGAATACCAGGCCTCTCTCCTTTTTCCGCACATCCTGCAAGGAAATCCGCACTCCATTCCGTAATCTTGCGAAGGATGGTACACCTTCAGAAGCAGATCCACGATCTTCAGCCATCTCCAAGGTATCCAGGCACCTCCCCCACGCAAGCAGGTAGGTGTGGATCGCCTCCCGTTGTCTGGGGACTAGGCCGGCTCCCTAATAGCAGCAGGGGGGTGAAGTCCCTCCGTTAAGAAGGACGATCCCCCCAGGCAAAGGAGCCGGGTACCCCAGACACCCTCTGGCCAGACCAAGTGAGCAGAACTACACTTGATCTTAGCCAAAAGGCCGAGAAGCGATAACCGTGAAAGGGGCGGGCCCAACAAGGTGCCCTTCATGGGCACTATCACTGCTTGCTGTCAGGGAGGCTGCCAGACAATTTTCCATGCACACTCTGGGCTGGGGGGCAGTCAACCACCAGTACACACAGCAGAACCTAAACCCATACCATTATTGCTAAGCAGCAAGACAGGGGCCCATTGCACTCCCACGGGGCCTTTTTAAATGCAATCCATAACCCGGATTTGCCAGGAACCCTTCTTACTCCTCCTACTTGCATGTGACACTGGGCTTAGGATCTGCATAGGAAACACACACACAAGCACACACCTACCTTTGTTGCCTGCAGATGCCTCCTTGGCTGTCCCCAAACGGTATCAAACCAACACCCACGGGAAGCTGTAAGCATAGAGGACATGCCTGCACCCCATTGGACTTACCTGTGTGGGTTAAACCCGGGTTATTTGACAACCTATGGCGGTGATGGTTCTGCTCAGGCAGAGCAGTGCTGATGCTCCTCATAAAGCTGTCGCTGCTGTGAAGGTTCTAGGTGACATCACAAATCCCTATGGTTACATACACAACAAAGCTGGGTTGTTGTTGTTTACACTCTGCAAGGCCTGTGGAAGTGAGTGACATCATAGCACTGTAGTTCTGAGGGTTCTAGATGGATGCAACAATCTCCTGTTGCTTCTATGAAGGCCATAATAGACGACATCACCAAACAGCTCCATAGTCACATACACAGCAAAGGAGAGATGTTGTTTACACCTAGTGATGTCAGTGGTATTGAGTGACATCACAGCACAGTGCTAAGGCTCCTGGGCCTGGACACAGCAGCGGCTGCAATATCTCAACGGAGAATACGTTTATATATATGTGTGTGTGTGCGCGTATATATATATATATATATATATATATATATATATATATATATATATATATATATATATATTTCTCCGCCGAAATCACTTTTAAACCCATTTCCACCTTTTTTTCCCTTCTCTTCCTCTTACTTTTTTTTCACGTTTTTTTACGTTTTTCTCCTTTTCGCCTCTTTTCTGGGCGTATTATTCTTCTTTTTCTTCTTTTTTTTCGTCTAATGCATACCCCATCAGTGCAGCAATGCTTATTCAATACCGCCAGCAGATGGAGACACTGGGGGATAATTTTCTAAGGATTTATACTGATTTTTCCTGTCTGAATTTGTCGCACAGAAAGTTGCAGGCCAAATATGTGTGACATTTCTGCGACTTTAGCTTCTAGAGCATTTTTACAACATTATACATAGGTGCTGAATACATAAAAAGCGACTGTTCAGCGACAGACAAGTCGCATCGGCTGAAAGTAGGCCAGAATGTCAGTCCATGTTGGAGCAGGTTTAGATACAGTCTAAAGTATAGATCTCAAAGTCTGTGCACAGAATTTAGCAAGGGCCTCGCACCTTCTGATGCATCAGGTAGGTGCACAATAGCATAGCCTAACCCTCTGTACTTTGGTCTATATTGATGCGGGACATAGACAGCCAGCTGATGACCAATCCATTAGTGCAATGGATGGCTGGAAGCATTTGTCTTTGCCTTTGCAATACCACAGAAGCAATGCATGGTCAATGTACAGCAATGACACACCTGTGTGAACAGCCAGGAGACCCCCCCCCCCATGTTATGTTACATAGTTACATAGTTAGTACGGTCGAAAAAAGACATATGTCCATCAAGTTCAACCAGGGAATTAAGGGGTAGGGGTGTGGCGCGATATTGGGGAAGGGATGAGATTTTATATTTCTTCATAAGCATTAATCTTATTTTGTCAATTAGGAACATTCAGCACCCACCCGCTATCAAGGCAGCTGCCTATCATGTCATGCCCTACCTGCACAGGTGTGCTGGCTACTCAAATGATCCAATTAAGGAGGCCATTTAGTCAGCAGCAGCAGAAGTCCTGTGCCTGGACGCTCCAACAGCGGCCAGACACAAGCAGAAGCAGCAGAAGCAGCAGCAGCACCACCTTTTGTTTTTTGGCTGCAGCAGCAGCAAGGCCCACAGGGCTGGCTAGCTGGCTAGCCAGCAAGCAGGTAGCAATGAAAGTAGGAATCTTTCTTTTTAACCCTGTAAGGGGGTGGTGCACTGTACCCGAAGATACTGCCATATCGGGTCAATGCATAGGGCGACGGAAGCAAGCTTCGAAATCGGCCCCCGTTCTCAAAAATCCATTTAATATATGGTCCCCAGATAGGGGACGTATCAGATATTAAACTGATAAGAACAGATACTACACTTGATCTTAGCCAAAAGGCCGAGAAGCGATAACCGTGAAAGGGGCGGGCCCAACAAGGTGCCCTTCATGGGCACTATCACTGCTTGCTGTCAGGGAGGCTGCCAGACAATTTTCCATGCACACTCTGGGCTGGGGGGCAGTCAACCACCAGTACACACAGCAGAACCTAAACCCATACCATTATTGCTAAGCAGCAAGACAGGGGCCCATTGCACTCCCACGGGGCCTTTTTAAATGCAATCCATAACCCGGATTTGCCAGGAACCCTTCTTACTCCTCCTACTTGCATGTGACACTGGGCTTAGGATCTGCATAGGAAACACACACACAAGCACACACCTACCTTTGTTGCCTGCAGATGCCTCCTTGGCTGTCCCCAAACGGTATCAAACCAACACCCACGGGAAGCTGTAAGCATAGAGGACATGCCTGCACCCCATTGGACTTACCTGTGTGGGTTAAACCCGGGTTATTTGACAACCTATGGCGGTGATGGTTCTGCTCAGGCAGAGCAGTGCTGATGCTCCTCATAAAGCTGTCGCTGCTGTGAAGGTTCTAGGTGACATCACAAATCCCTATGGTTACATACACAACAAAGCTGGGTTGTTGTTGTTTACACTCTGCAAGGCCTGTGGAAGTGAGTGACATCATAGCACTGTAGTTCTGAGGGTTCTAGATGGATGCAACAATCTCCTGTTGCTTCTATGAAGGCCATAGACGACATCACCAAACAGCTCCATAGTCACATACACAGCAAAGGAGAGATGTTGTTTACACCTAGTGATGTCAGTGGTATTGAGTGACATCACAGCACAGTGCTAAGGCTCCTGGGCCTGGACACAGCAGCGGCTGCAATATCTCAACGGAGAATACGTTTATATATATGTGTGTGTGTGCGCGTATATATATATATATATATATATATATATATATATATATATATTTCTCCGCCGAAATCACTTTTAAACCCATTTCCACCTTTTTTTCCCTTCTCTTCCTCTTACTTTTTTTTCACGTTTTTTTACGTTTTTCTCCTTTTCGCCTCTTTTCTGGGCGTATTATTCTTCTTTTTCTTCTTTTTTTTCGTCTAATGCATACCCCATCAGTGCAGCAATGCTTATTCAATACCGCCAGCAGATGGAGACACTGGGGGATAATTTTCTAAGGATTTATACTGATTTTTCCTGTCTGAATTTGTCGCACAGAAAGTTGCAGGCCAAATATGTGTGACATTTCTGCGACTTTAGCTTCTAGAGCATTTTTACAACATTATACATAGGTGCTGAATACATAAAAAGCGACTGTTCAGCGACAGACAAGTCGCATCGGCTGAAAGTAGGCCAGAATGTCAGTCCATGTTGGAGCAGGTTTAGATACAGTCTAAAGTATAGATCTCAAAGTCTGTGCACAGAATTTAGCAAGGGCCTCGCACCTTCTGATGCATCAGGTAGGTGCACAATAGCATAGCCTAACCCTCTGTACTTTGGTCTATATTGATGCGGGACATAGACAGCCAGCTGATGACCAATCCATTAGTGCAATGGATGGCTGGAAGCATTTGTCTTTGCCTTTGCAATACCACAGAAGCAATGCATGGTCAATGTACAGCAATGACACACCTGTGTGAACAGCCAGGAGACCCCCCCCCCCCCCCATGTTATGTTACATAGTTACATAGTTAGTACGGTCGAAAAAAGACATATGTCCATCAAGTTCAACCAGGGAATTAAGGGGTAGGGGTGTGGCGCGATATTGGGGAAGGGATGAGATTTTATATTTCTTCATAAGCATTAATCTTATTTTGTCAATTAGGAACATTCAGCACCCACCCGCTATCAAGGCAGCTGCCTATCATGTCATGCCCTACCTGCACAGGTGTGCTGGCTACTCAAATGATCCAATTAAGGAGGCCATTTAGTCAGCAGCAGCAGAAGTCCTGTGCCTGGACGCTCCAACAGCGGCCAGACACAAGCAGAAGCAGAAGCAGCAGAAGCAGCAGCAGCACCACCTTTTGTTTTTTGGCTGCAGCAGCAGCAAGGCCCACAGGGCTGGCTAGCTGGCTAGCCAGCAAGCAGGTAGCAATGAAAGTAGGAATCTTTCTTTTTAACCCTGTAAGGGGGTGGTGCACTGTACCCGAAGATACTGCCATATCGGGTCAATGCATAGGGCGACGGAAGCAAGCTTCGAAATCGGCCCCCGTTCTCAAAAATCCATTTAATATATGGTCCCCAGATAGGGGACGTATCAGATATTAAACTGATAAGAACAGATACTACACTTGATCTTAGCCAAAAGGCCGAGAAGCGATAACCGTGAAAGGGGCGGGCCCAACAAGGTGCCCTTCATGGGCACTATCACTGCTTGCTGTCAGGGAGGCTGCCAGACAATTTTCCATGCACACTCTGGGCTGGGGGGCAGTCAACCACCAGTACACACAGCAGAACCTAAACCCATACCATTATTGCTAAGCAGCAAGACAGGGGCCCATTGCACTCCCACGGGGCCTTTTTAAATGCAATCCATAACCCGGATTTGCCAGGAACCCTTCTTACTCCTCCTACTTGCATGTGACACTGGGCTTAGGATCTGCATAGGAAACACACACACAAGCACACACCTACCTTTGTTGCCTGCAGATGCCTCCTTGGCTGTCCCCAAACGGTATCAAACCAACACCCACGGGAAGCTGTAAGCATAGAGGACATGCCTGCACCCCATTGGACTTACCTGTGTGGGTTAAACCCGGGTTATTTGACAACCTATGGCGGTGATGGTTCTGCTCAGGCAGAGCAGTGCTGATGCTCCTCATAAAGCTGTCGCTGCTGTGAAGGTTCTAGGTGACATCACAAATCCCTATGGTTACATACACAACAAAGCTGGGTTGTTGTTGTTTACACTCTGCAAGGCCTGTGGAAGTGAGTGACATCATAGCACTGTAGTTCTGAGGGTTCTAGATGGATGCAACAATCTCCTGTTGCTTCTATGAAGGCCATAATAGACGACATCACCAAACAGCTCCATAGTCACATACACAGCAAAGGAGAGATGTTGTTTACACCTAGTGATGTCAGTGGTATTGAGTGACATCACAGCACAGTGCTAAGGCTCCTGGGCCTGGACACAGCAGCGGCTGCAATATCTCAACGGAGAATACGTTTATATATATGTGTGTGTGTGCGCGTATATATATATATATATATATATATATTTCTCCGCCGAAATCACTTTTAAACCCATTTCCACCTTTTTTTCCCTTCTCTTCCTCTTACTTTTTTTTCACGTTTTTTTACGTTTTTCTCCTTTTCGCCTCTTTTCTGGGCGTATTATTCTTCTTTTTCTTCTTTTTTTTCGTCTAATGCATACCCCATCAGTGCAGCAATGCTTATTCAATACCGCCAGCAGATGGAGACACTGGGGGATAATTTTCTAAGGATTTATACTGATTTTTCCTGTCTGAATTTGTCGCACAGAAAGTTGCAGGCCAAATATGTGTGACATTTCTGCGACTTTAGCTTCTAGAGCATTTTTACAACATTATACATAGGTGCTGAATACATAAAAAGCGACTGTTCAGCGACAGACAAGTCGCATCGGCTGAAAGTAGGCCAGAATGTCAGTCCATGTTGGAGCAGGTTTAGATACAGTCTAAAGTATAGATCTCAAAGTCTGTGCACAGAATTTAGCAAGGGCCTCGCACCTTCTGATGCATCAGGTAGGTGCACAATAGCATAGCCTAACCCTCTGTACTTTGGTCTATATTGATGCGGGACATAGACAGCCAGCTGATGACCAATCCATTAGTGCAATGGATGGCTGGAAGCATTTGTCTTTGCCTTTGCAATACCACAGAAGCAATGCATGGTCAATGTACAGCAATGACACACCTGTGTGAACAGCCAGGAGACCCCCCCCCCCCCCATGTTATGTTACATAGTTACATAGTTAGTACGGTCGAAAAAAGACATATGTCCATCAAGTTCAACCAGGGAATTAAGGGGTAGGGGTGTGGCGCGATATTGGGGAAGGGATGAGATTTTATATTTCTTCATAAGCATTAATCTTATTTTGTCAATTAGGAACATTCAGCACCCACCCGCTATCAAGGCAGCTGCCTATCATGTCATGCCCTACCTGCACAGGTGTGCTGGCTACTCAAATGATCCAATTAAGGAGGCCATTTAGTCAGCAGCAGCAGAAGTCCTGTGCCTGGACGCTCCAACAGCGGCCAGACACAAGCAGAAGCAGAAGCAGCAGAAGCAGCAGCAGCACCACCTTTTGTTTTTTGGCTGCAGCAGCAGCAAGGCCCACAGGGCTGGCTAGCTGGCTAGCCAGCAAGCAGGTAGCAATGAAAGTAGGAATCTTTCTTTTTAACCCTGTAAGGGGGTGGTGCACTGTACCCGAAGATACTGCCATATCGGGTCAATGCATAGGGCGACGGAAGCAAGCTTCGAAATCGGCCCCCGTTCTCAAAAATCCATTTAATATATGGTCCCCAGATAGGGGACGTATCAGATATTAAACTGATAAGAACAGATACTACACTTGATCTTAGCCAAAAGGCCGAGAAGCGATAACCGTGAAAGGGGCGGGCCCAACAAGGTGCCCTTCATGGGCACTATCACTGCTTGCTGTCAGGGAGGCTGCCAGACAATTTTCCATGCACACTCTGGGCTGGGGGGCAGTCAACCACCAGTACACACAGCAGAACCTAAACCCATACCATTATTGCTAAGCAGCAAGACAGGGGCCCATTGCACTCCCACGGGGCCTTTTTAAATGCAATCCATAACCCGGATTTGCCAGGAACCCTTCTTACTCCTCCTACTTGCATGTGACACTGGGCTTAGGATCTGCATAGGAAACACACACACAAGCACACACCTACCTTTGTTGCCTGCAGATGCCTCCTTGGCTGTCCCCAAACGGTATCAAACCAACACCCACGGGAAGCTGTAAGCATAGAGGACATGCCTGCACCCCATTGGACTTACCTGTGTGGGTTAAACCCGGGTTATTTGACAACCTATGGCGGTGATGGTTCTGCTCAGGCAGAGCAGTGCTGATGCTCCTCATAAAGCTGTCGCTGCTGTGAAGGTTCTAGGTGACATCACAAATCCCTATGGTTACATACACAACAAAGCTGGGTTGTTGTTGTTTACACTCTGCAAGGCCTGTGGAAGTGAGTGACATCATAGCACTGTAGTTCTGAGGGTTCTAGATGGATGCAACAATCTCCTGTTGCTTCTATGAAGGCCATAATAGACGACATCACCAAACAGCTCCATAGTCACATACACAGCAAAGGAGAGATGTTGTTTACACCTAGTGATGTCAGTGGTATTGAGTGACATCACAGCACAGTGCTAAGGCTCCTGGGCCTGGACACAGCAGCGGCTGCAATATCTCAACGGAGAATACGTTTATATATATGTGTGTGTGTGCGCGTATATATATATATATATATATATATATATATATATATATATATTTCTCCGCCGAAATCACTTTTAAACCCATTTCCACCTTTTTTTCCCTTCTCTTCCTCTTACTTTTTTTTCACGTTTTTTTACGTTTTTCTCCTTTTCGCCTCTTTTCTGGGCGTATTATTCTTCTTTTTCTTCTTTTTTTTCGTCTAATGCATACCCCATCAGTGCAGCAATGCTTATTCAATACCGCCAGCAGATGGAGACACTGGGGGATAATTTTCTAAGGATTTATACTGATTTTTCCTGTCTGAATTTGTCGCACAGAAAGTTGCAGGCCAAATATGTGTGACATTTCTGCGACTTTAGCTTCTAGAGCATTTTTACAACATTATACATAGGTGCTGAATACATAAAAAGCGACTGTTCAGCGACAGACAAGTCGCATCGGCTGAAAGTAGGCCAGAATGTCAGTCCATGTTGGAGCAGGTTTAGATACAGTCTAAAGTATAGATCTCAAAGTCTGTGCACAGAATTTAGCAAGGGCCTCGCACCTTCTGATGCATCAGGTAGGTGCACAATAGCATAGCCTAACCCTCTGTACTTTGGTCTATATTGATGCGGGACATAGACAGCCAGCTGATGACCAATCCATTAGTGCAATGGATGGCTGGAAGCATTTGTCTTTGCCTTTGCAATACCACAGAAGCAATGCATGGTCAATGTACAGCAATGACACACCTGTGTGAACAGCCAGGAGACCCCCCCCCCCCCATGTTATGTTACATAGTTACATAGTTAGTACGGTCGAAAAAAGACATATGTCCATCAAGTTCAACCAGGGAATTAAGGGGTAGGGGTGTGGCGCGATATTGGGGAAGGGATGAGATTTTATATTTCTTCATAAGCATTAATCTTATTTTGTCAATTAGGAACATTCAGCACCCACCCGCTATCAAGGCAGCTGCCTATCATGTCATGCCCTACCTGCACAGGTGTGCTGGCTACTCAAATGATCCAATTAAGGAGGCCATTTAGTCAGCAGCAGCAGAAGTCCTGTGCCTGGACGCTCCAACAGCGGCCAGACACAAGCAGAAGCAGAAGCAGCAGAAGCAGCAGCAGCACCACCTTTTGTTTTTTGGCTGCAGCAGCAGCAAGGCCCACAGGGCTGGCTAGCTGGCTAGCCAGCAAGCAGGTAGCAATGAAAGTAGGAATCTTTCTTTTTAACCCTGTAAGGGGGTGGTGCACTGTACCCGAAGATACTGCCATATCGGGTCAATGCATAGGGCGACGGAAGCAAGCTTCGAAATCGGCCCCCGTTCTCAAAAATCCATTTAATATATGGTCCCCAGATAGGGGACGTATCAGATATTAAACTGATAAGAACAGATACTACACTTGATCTTAGCCAAAAGGCCGAGAAGCGATAACCGTGAAAGGGGCGGGCCCAACAAGGTGCCCTTCATGGGCACTATCACTGCTTGCTGTCAGGGAGGCTGCCAGACAATTTTCCATGCACACTCTGGGCTGGGGGGCAGTCAACCACCAGTACACACAGCAGAACCTAAACCCATACCATTATTGCTAAGCAGCAAGACAGGGGCCCATTGCACTCCCACGGGGCCTTTTTAAATGCAATCCATAACCCGGATTTGCCAGGAACCCTTCTTACTCCTCCTACTTGCATGTGACACTGGGCTTAGGATCTGCATAGGAAACACACACACAAGCACACACCTACCTTTGTTGCCTGCAGATGCCTCCTTGGCTGTCCCCAAACGGTATCAAACCAACACCCACGGGAAGCTGTAAGCATAGAGGACATGCCTGCACCCCATTGGACTTACCTGTGTGGGTTAAACCCGGGTTATTTGACAACCTATGGCGGTGATGGTTCTGCTCAGGCAGAGCAGTGCTGATGCTCCTCATAAAGCTGTCGCTGCTGTGAAGGTTCTAGGTGACATCACAAATCCCTATGGTTACATACACAACAAAGCTGGGTTGTTGTTGTTTACACTCTGCAAGGCCTGTGGAAGTGAGTGACATCATAGCACTGTAGTTCTGAGGGTTCTAGATGGATGCAACAATCTCCTGTTGCTTCTATGAAGGCCATAATAGACGACATCACCAAACAGCTCCATAGTCACATACACAGCAAAGGAGAGATGTTGTTTACACCTAGTGATGTCAGTGGTATTGAGTGACATCACAGCACAGTGCTAAGGCTCCTGGGCCTGGACACAGCAGCGGCTGCAATATCTCAACGGAGAATACGTTTATATATATGTGTGTGTGTGCGCGTATATATATATATATATATATATATATATATATATATATATATTTCTCCGCCGAAATCACTTTTAAACCCATTTCCACCTTTTTTTCCCTTCTCTTCCTCTTACTTTTTTTTCACGTTTTTTTACGTTTTTCTCCTTTTCGCCTCTTTTCTGGGCGTATTATTCTTCTTTTTCTTCTTTTTTTTCGTCTAATGCATACCCCATCAGTGCAGCAATGCTTATTCAATACCGCCAGCAGATGGAGACACTGGGGGATAATTTTCTAAGGATTTATACACTGATTTTTCCTGTCTGAATTTGTCGCACAGAAAGTTGCAGGCCAAATATGTGTGACATTTCTGCGACTTTAGCTTCTAGAGCATTTTTACAACATTATACATAGGTGCTGAATACATAAAAAGCGACTGTTCAGCGACAGACAAGTCGCATCGGCTGAAAGTAGGCCAGAATGTCAGTCCATGTTGGAGCAGGTTTAGATACAGTCTAAAGTATAGATCTCAAAGTCTGTGCACAGAATTTAGCAAGGGCCTCGCACCTTCTGATGCATCAGGTAGGTGCACAATAGCATAGCCTAACCCTCTGTACTTTGGTCTATATTGATGCGGGACATAGACAGCCAGCTGATGACCAATCCATTAGTGCAATGGATGGCTGGAAGCATTTGTCTTTGCCTTTGCAATACCACAGAAGCAATGCATGGTCAATGTACAGCAATGACACACCTGTGTGAACAGCCAGGAGACCCCCCCCCCCCCCCCATGTTATGTTACATAGTTACATAGTTAGTACGGTCGAAAAAAGACATATGTCCATCAAGTTCAACCAGGGAATTAAGGGGTAGGGGTGTGGCGCGATATTGGGGAAGGGATGAGATTTTATATTTCTTCATAAGCATTAATCTTATTTTGTCAATTAGGAACATTCAGCACCCACCCGCTATCAAGGCAGCTGCCTATCATGTCATGCCCTACCTGCACAGGTGTGCTGGCTACTCAAATGATCCAATTAAGGAGGCCATTTAGTCAGCAGCAGCAGAAGTCCTGTGCCTGGACGCTCCAACAGCGGCCAGACACAAGCAGAAGCAGAAGCAGCAGAAGCAGCAGCAGCACCACCTTTTGTTTTTTGGCTGCAGCAGCAGCAAGGCCCACAGGGCTGGCTAGCTGGCTAGCCAGCAAGCAGGTAGCAATGAAAGTAGGAATCTTTCTTTTTAACCCTGTAAGGGGGTGGTGCACTGTACCCGAAGATACTGCCATATCGGGTCAATGCATAGGGCGACGGAAGCAAGCTTCGAAATCGGCCCCCGTTCTCAAAAATCCATTTAATATATGGTCCCCAGATAGGGGACGTATCAGATATTAAACTGATAAGAACAGATACTACACTTGATCTTAGCCAAAAGGCCGAGAAGCGATAACCGTGAAAGGGGCGGGCCCAACAAGGTGCCCTTCATGGGCACTATCACTGCTTGCTGTCAGGGAGGCTGCCAGACAATTTTCCATGCACACTCTGGGCTGGGGGGCAGTCAACCACCAGTACACACAGCAGAACCTAAACCCATACCATTATTGCTAAGCAGCAAGACAGGGGCCCATTGCACTCCCACGGGGCCTTTTTAAATGCAATCCATAACCCGGATTTGCCAGGAACCCTTCTTACTCCTCCTACTTGCATGTGACACTGGGCTTAGGATCTGCATAGGAAACACACACACAAGCACACACCTACCTTTGTTGCCTGCAGATGCCTCCTTGGCTGTCCCCAAACGGTATCAAACCAACACCCACGGGAAGCTGTAAGCATAGAGGACATGCCTGCACCCCATTGGACTTACCTGTGTGGGTTAAACCCGGGTTATTTGACAACCTATGGCGGTGATGGTTCTGCTCAGGCAGAGCAGTGCTGATGCTCCTCATAAAGCTGTCGCTGCTGTGAAGGTTCTAGGTGACATCACAAATCCCTATGGTTACATACACAACAAAGCTGGGTTGTTGTTGTTTACACTCTGCAAGGCCTGTGGAAGTGAGTGACATCATAGCACTGTAGTTCTGAGGGTTCTAGATGGATGCAACAATCTCCTGTTGCTTCTATGAAGGCCATAATAGACGACATCACCAAACAGCTCCATAGTCACATACACAGCAAAGGAGAGATGTTGTTTACACCTAGTGATGTCAGTGGTATTGAGTGACATCACAGCACAGTGCTAAGGCTCCTGGGCCTGGACACAGCAGCGGCTGCAATATCTCAACGGAGAATACGTTTATATATATGTGTGTGTGTGCGCGTATATATATATATATATATATATATATATATATATATATATATTCTCCGCCGAAATCACTTTTAAACCCATTTCCACCTTTTTTTCCCTTCTCTTCCTCTTACTTTTTTTTCACGTTTTTTTACGTTTTTCTCCTTTTCGCCTCTTTTCTGGGCGTATTATTCTTCTTTTTCTTCTTTTTTTTCGTCTAATGCATACCCCATCAGTGCAGCAATGCTTATTCAATACCGCCAGCAGATGGAGACACTGGGGGATAATTTTCTAAGGATTTATACTGATTTTTCCTGTCTGAATTTGTCGCACAGAAAGTTGCAGGCCAAATATGTGTGACATTTCTGCGACTTTAGCTTCTAGAGCATTTTTACAACATTATACATAGGTGCTGAATACATAAAAAGCGACTGTTCAGCGACAGACAAGTCGCATCGGCTGAAAGTAGGCCAGAATGTCAGTCCATGTTGGAGCAGGTTTAGATACAGTCTAAAGTATAGATCTCAAAGTCTGTGCACAGAATTTAGCAAGGGCCTCGCACCTTCTGATGCATCAGGTAGGTGCACAATAGCATAGCCTAACCCTCTGTACTTTGGTCTATATTGATGCGGGACATAGACAGCCAGCTGATGACCAATCCATTAGTGCAATGGATGGCTGGAAGCATTTGTCTTTGCCTTTGCAATACCACAGAAGCAAGCATGGTCAATGTACAGCAATGACACACCTGTGTGAACAGCCAGGAGACCCCCCCCCCCCCCTCATGTTATGTTACATAGTTACATAGTTAGTACGGTCGAAAAAAGACATATGTCCATCAAGTTCAACCAGGGAATTAAGGGGTAGGGGTGTGGCGCGATATTGGGGAAGGGATGAGATTTTATATTTCTTCATAAGCATTAATCTTATTTTGTCAATTAGGAACATTCAGCACCCACCCGCTATCAAGGCAGCTGCCTATCATGTCATGCCCTACCTGCACAGGTGTGCTGGCTACTCAAATGATCCAATTAAGGAGGCCATTTAGTCAGCAGCAGCAGAAGTCCTGTGCCTGGACGCTCCAACAGCGGCCAGACACAAGCAGAAGCAGAAGCAGCAGAAGCAGCAGCAGCACCACCTTTTGTTTTTTGGCTGCAGCAGCAGCAAGGCCCACAGGGCTGGCTAGCTGGCTAGCCAGCAAGCAGGTAGCAATGAAAGTAGGAATCTTTCTTTTTAACCCTGTAAGGGGGTGGTGCACTGTACCCGAAGATACTGCCATATCGGGTCAATGCATAGGGCGACGGAAGCAAGCTTCGAAATCGGCCCCCGTTCTCAAAAATCCATTTAATATATGGTCCCCAGATAGGGGACGTATCAGATATTAAACTGATAAGAACAGATACTACACTTGATCTTAGCCAAAAGGCCGAGAAGCGATAACCGTGAAAGGGGCGGGCCCAACAAGGTGCCCTTCATGGGCACTATCACTGCTTGCTGTCAGGGAGGCTGCCAGACAATTTTCCATGCACACTCTGGGCTGGGGGGCAGTCAACCACCAGTACACACAGCAGAACCTAAACCCATACCATTATTGCTAAGCAGCAAGACAGGGGCCCATTGCACTCCCACGGGGCCTTTTTAAATGCAATCCATAACCCGGATTTGCCAGGAACCCTTCTTACTCCTCCTACTTGCATGTGACACTGGGCTTAGGATCTGCATAGGAAACACACACACAAGCACACACCTACCTTTGTTGCCTGCAGATGCCTCCTTGGCTGTCCCCAAACGGTATCAAACCAACACCCACGGGAAGCTGTAAGCATAGAGGACATGCCTGCACCCCATTGGACTTACCTGTGTGGGTTAAACCCGGGTTATTTGACAACCTATGGCGGTGATGGTTCTGCTCAGGCAGAGCAGTGCTGATGCTCCTCATAAAGCTGTCGCTGCTGTGAAGGTTCTAGGTGACATCACAAATCCCTATGGTTACATACACAACAAAGCTGGGTTGTTGTTGTTTACACTCTGCAAGGCCTGTGGAAGTGAGTGACATCATAGCACTGTAGTTCTGAGGGTTCTAGATGGATGCAACAATCTCCTGTTGCTTCTATGAAGGCCATAATAGACGACATCACCAAACAGCTCCATAGTCACATACACAGCAAAGGAGAGATGTTGTTTACACCTAGTGATGTCAGTGGTATTGAGTGACATCACAGCACAGTGCTAAGGCTCCTGGGCCTGGACACAGCAGCGGCTGCAATATCTCAACGGAGAATACGTTTATATATATGTGTGTGTGTGCGCGTATATATATATATATATATATATATATATATATATATATATATTTCTCCGCCGAAATCACTTTTAAACCCATTTCCACCTTTTTTTCCCTTCTCTTCCTCTTACTTTTTTTTCACGTTTTTTTACGTTTTTCTCCTTTTCGCCTCTTTTCTGGGCGTATTATTCTTCTTTTTCTTCTTTTTTTTCGTCTAATGCATACCCCATCAGTGCAGCAATGCTTATTCAATACCGCCAGCAGATGGAGACACTGGGGGATAATTTTCTAAGGATTTATACTGATTTTTCCTGTCTGAATTTGTCGCACAGAAAGTTGCAGGCCAAATATGTGTGACATTTCTGCGACTTTAGCTTCTAGAGCATTTTTACAACATTATACATAGGTGCTGAATACATAAAAAGCGACTGTTCAGCGACAGACAAGTCGCATCGGCTGAAAGTAGGCCAGAATGTCAGTCCATGTTGGAGCAGGTTTAGATACAGTCTAAAGTATAGATCTCAAAGTCTGTGCACAGAATTTAGCAAGGGCCTCGCACCTTCTGATGCATCAGGTAGGTGCACAATAGCATAGCCTAACCCTCTGTACTTTGGTCTATATTGATGCGGGACATAGACAGCCAGCTGATGACCAATCCATTAGTGCAATGGATGGCTGGAAGCATTTGTCTTTGCCTTTGCAATACCACAGAAGCAATGCATGGTCAATGTACAGCAATGACACACCTGTGTGAACAGCCAGGAGACCCCCCCCCCCCCCATGTTATGTTACATAGTTACATAGTTAGTACGGTCGAAAAAAGACATATGTCCATCAAGTTCAACCAGGGAATTAAGGGGTAGGGGTGTGGCGCGATATTGGGGAAGGGATGAGATTTTATATTTCTTCATAAGCATTAATCTTATTTTGTCAATTAGGAACATTCAGCACCCACCCGCTATCAAGGCAGCTGCCTATCATGTCATGCCCTACCTGCACAGGTGTGCTGGCTACTCAAATGATCCAATTAAGGAGGCCATTTAGTCAGCAGCAGCAGAAGTCCTGTGCCTGGACGCTCCAACAGCGGCCAGACACAAGCAGAAGCAGAAGCAGCAGAAGCAGCAGCAGCACCACCTTTTGTTTTTTGGCTGCAGCAGCAGCAAGGCCCACAGGGCTGGCTAGCTGGCTAGCCAGCAAGCAGGTAGCAATGAAAGTAGGAATCTTTCTTTTTAACCCTGTAAGGGGGTGGTGCACTGTACCCGAAGATACTGCCATATCGGGTCAATGCATAGGGCGACGGAAGCAAGCTTCGAAATCGGCCCCCGTTCTCAAAAATCCATTTAATATATGGTCCCCAGATAGGGGACGTATCAGATATTAAACTGATAAGAACAGATACTACACTTGATCTTAGCCAAAAGGCCGAGAAGCGATAACCGTGAAAGGGGCGGGCCCAACAAGGTGCCCTTCATGGGCACTATCACTGCTTGCTGTCAGGGAGGCTGCCAGACAATTTTCCATGCACACTCTGGGCTGGGGGGCAGTCAACCACCAGTACACACAGCAGAACCTAAACCCATACCATTATTGCTAAGCAGCAAGACAGGGGCCCATTGCACTCCCACGGGGCCTTTTTAAATGCAATCCATAACCCGGATTTGCCAGGAACCCTTCTTACTCCTCCTACTTGCATGTGACACTGGGCTTAGGATCTGCATAGGAAACACACACACAAGCACACACCTACCTTTGTTGCCTGCAGATGCCTCCTTGGCTGTCCCCAAACGGTATCAAACCAACACCCACGGGAAGCTGTAAGCATAGAGGACATGCCTGCACCCCATTGGACTTACCTGTGTGGGTTAAACCCGGGTTATTTGACAACCTATGGCGGTGATGGTTCTGCTCAGGCAGAGCAGTGCTGATGCTCCTCATAAAGCTGTCGCTGCTGTGAAGGTTCTAGGTGACATCACAAATCCCTATGGTTACATACACAACAAAGCTGGGTTGTTGTTGTTTACACTCTGCAAGGCCTGTGGAAGTGAGTGACATCATAGCACTGTAGTTCTGAGGGTTCTAGATGGATGCAACAATCTCCTGTTGCTTCTATGAAGGCCATAATAGACGACATCACCAAACAGCTCCATAGTCACATACACAGCAAAGGAGAGATGTTGTTTACACCTAGTGATGTCAGTGGTATTGAGTGACATCACAGCACAGTGCTAAGGCTCCTGGGCCTGGACACAGCAGCGGCTGCAATATCTCAACGGAGAATACGTTTATATATATGTGTGTGTGTGCGCGTATATATATATATATATATATATATATATATATATATATATATTTCTCCGCCGAAATCACTTTTAAACCCATTTCCACCTTTTTTTCCCTTCTCTTCCTCTTACTTTTTTTTCACGTTTTTTTACGTTTTTCTCCTTTTCGCCTCTTTTCTGGGCGTATTATTCTTCTTTTTCTTCTTTTTTTTCGTCTAATGCATACCCCATCAGTGCAGCAATGCTTATTCAATACCGCCAGCAGATGGAGACACTGGGGGATAATTTTCTAAGGATTTATACTGATTTTTCCTGTCTGAATTTGTCGCACAGAAAGTTGCAGGCCAAATATGTGTGACATTTCTGCGACTTTAGCTTCTAGAGCATTTTTACAACATTATACATAGGTGCTGAATACATAAAAAGCGACTGTTCAGCGACAGACAAGTCGCATCGGCTGAAAGTAGGCCAGAATGTCAGTCCATGTTGGAGCAGGTTTAGATACAGTCTAAAGTATAGATCTCAAAGTCTGTGCACAGAATTTAGCAAGGGCCTCGCACCTTCTGATGCATCAGGTAGGTGCACAATAGCATAGCCTAACCCTCTGTACTTTGGTCTATATTGATGCGGGACATAGACAGCCAGCTGATGACCAATCCATTAGTGCAATGGATGGCTGGAAGCATTTGTCTTTGCCTTTGCAATACCACAGAAGCAATGCATGGTCAATGTACAGCAATGACACACCTGTGTGAACAGCCAGGAGACCCCCCCCCCCCATGTTATGTTACATAGTTACATAGTTAGTACGGTCGAAAAAAGACATATGTCCATCAAGTTCAACCAGGGAATTAAGGGGTAGGGGTGTGGCGCGATATTGGGGAAGGGATGAGATTTTATATTTCTTCATAAGCATTAATCTTATTTTGTCAATTAGGAACATTCAGCACCCACCCGCTATCAAGGCAGCTGCCTATCATGTCATGCCCTACCTGCACAGGTGTGCTGGCTACTCAAATGATCCAATTAAGGAGGCCATTTAGTCAGCAGCAGCAGAAGTCCTGTGCCTGGACGCTCCAACAGCGGCCAGACACAAGCAGAAGCAGAAGCAGCAGCAGCAGCACCACCTTTTGTTTTTTGGCTGCAGCAGCAGCAAGGCCCACAGGGCTGGCTAGCTGGCTAGCCAGCAAGCAGGTAGCAATGAAAGTAGGAATCTTTCTTTTTAACCCTGTAAGGGGGTGGTGCACTGTACCCGAAGATACTGCCATATCGGGTCAATGCATAGGGCGACGGAAGCAAGCTTCGAAATCGGCCCCCGTTCTCAAAAATCCATTTAATATATGGTCCCCAGATAGGGGACGTATCAGATATTAAACTGATAAGAACAGATACTACACTTGATCTTAGCCAAAAGGCCGAGAAGCGATAACCGTGAAAGGGGCGGGCCCAACAAGGTGCCCTTCATGGGCACTATCACTGCTTGCTGTCAGGGAGGCTGCCAGACAATTTTCCATGCACACTCTGGGCTGGGGGGCAGTCAACCACCAGTACACACAGCAGAACCTAAACCCATACCATTATTGCTAAGCAGCAAGACAGGGGCCCATTGCACTCCCACGGGGCCTTTTTAAATGCAATCCATAACCCGGATTTGCCAGGAACCCTTCTTACTCCTCCTACTTGCATGTGACACTGGGCTTAGGATCTGCATAGGAAACACACACACAAGCACACACCTACCTTTGTTGCCTGCAGATGCCTCCTTGGCTGTCCCCAAACGGTATCAAACCAACACCCACGGGAAGCTGTAAGCATAGAGGACATGCCTGCACCCCATTGGACTTACCTGTGTGGGTTAAACCCGGGTTATTTGACAACCTATGGCGGTGATGGTTCTGCTCAGGCAGAGCAGTGCTGATGCTCCTCATAAAGCTGTCGCTGCTGTGAAGGTTCTAGGTGACATCACAAATCCCTATGGTTACATACACAACAAAGCTGGGTTGTTGTTGTTTACACTCTGCAAGGCCTGTGGAAGTGAGTGACATCATAGCACTGTAGTTCTGAGGGTTCTAGATGGATGCAACAATCTCCTGTTGCTTCTATGAAGGCCATAATAGACGACATCACCAAACAGCTCCATAGTCACATACACAGCAAAGGAGAGATGTTGTTTACACCTAGTGATGTCAGTGGTATTGAGTGACATCACAGCACAGTGCTAAGGCTCCTGGGCCTGGACACAGCAGCGGCTGCAATATCTCAACGGAGAATACGTTATATATATATGTGTGTGTGTGCGCGTATATATATATATATATATATATATATATATATATATATATATATTTCTCCGCCGAAATCACTTTTAAACCCATTTCCACCTTTTTTTCCCTTCTCTTCCTCTTACTTTTTTTTCACGTTTTTTTACGTTTTTCTCCTTTTCGCCTCTTTTCTGGGCGTATTATTCTTCTTTTTCTTCTTTTTTTTCGTCTAATGCATACCCCATCAGTGCAGCAATGCTTATTCAATACCGCCAGCAGATGGAGACACTGGGGGATAATTTTCTAAGGATTTATACTGATTTTTCCTGTCTGAATTTGTCGCACAGAAAGTTGCAGGCCAAATATGTGTGACATTTCTGCGACTTTAGCTTCTAGAGCATTTTTACAACATTATACATAGGTGCTGAATACATAAAAAGCGACTGTTCAGCGACAGACAAGTCGCATCGGCTGAAAGTAGGCCAGAATGTCAGTCCATGTTGGAGCAGGTTTAGATACAGTCTAAAGTATAGATCTCAAAGTCTGTGCACAGAATTTAGCAAGGGCCTCGCACCTTCTGATGCATCAGGTAGGTGCACAATAGCATAGCCTAACCCTCTGTACTTTGGTCTATATTGATGCGGGACATAGACAGCCAGCTGATGACCAATCCATTAGTGCAATGGATGGCTGGAAGCATTTGTCTTTGCCTTTGCAATACCACAGAAGCAATGCATGGTCAATGTACAGCAATGACACACCTGTGTGAACAGCCAGGAGACCCCCCCCCCCCCCCCATGTTATGTTACATAGTTACATAGTTAGTACGGTCGAAAAAAGACATATGTCCATCAAGTTCAACCAGGGAATTAAGGGGTAGGGGTGTGGCGCGATATTGGGGAAGGGATGAGATTTTATATTTCTTCATAAGCATTAATCTTATTTTGTCAATTAGGAACATTCAGCACCCACCCGCTATCAAGGCAGCTGCCTATCATGTCATGCCCTACCTGCACAGGTGTGCTGGCTACTCAAATGATCCAATTAAGGAGGCCATTTAGTCAGCAGCAGCAGAAGTCCTGTGCCTGGACGCTCCAACAGCGGCCAGACACAAGCAGAAGCAGAAGCAGCAGAAGCAGCAGCAGCACCACCTTTTGTTTTTTGGCTGCAGCAGCAGCAAGGCCCACAGGGCTGGCTAGCTGGCTAGCCAGCAAGCAGGTAGCAATGAAAGTAGGAATCTTTCTTTTTAACCCTGTAAGGGGGTGGTGCACTGTACCCGAAGATACTGCCATATCGGGTCAATGCATAGGGCGACGGAAGCAAGCTTCGAAATCGGCCCCCGTTCTCAAAAATCCATTTAATATATGGTCCCCAGATAGGGGACGTATCAGATATTAAACTGATAAGAACAGATACTACACTTGATCTTAGCCAAAAGGCCGAGAAGCGATAACCGTGAAAGGGGCGGGCCCAACAAGGTGCCCTTCATGGGCACTATCACTGCTTGCTGTCAGGGAGGCTGCCAGACAATTTTCCATGCACACTCTGGGCTGGGGGGCAGTCAACCACCAGTACACACAGCAGAACCTAAACCCATACCATTATTGCTAAGCAGCAAGACAGGGGCCCATTGCACTCCCACGGGGCCTTTTTAAATGCAATCCATAACCCGGATTTGCCAGGAACCCTTCTTACTCCTCCTACTTGCATGTGACACTGGGCTTAGGATCTGCATAGGAAACACACACACAAGCACACACCTACCTTTGTTGCCTGCAGATGCCTCCTTGGCTGTCCCCAAACGGTATCAAACCAACACCCACGGGAAGCTGTAAGCATAGAGGACATGCCTGCACCCCATTGGACTTACCTGTGTGGGTTAAACCCGGGTTATTTGACAACCTATGGCGGTGATGGTTCTGCTCAGGCAGAGCAGTGCTGATGCTCCTCATAAAGCTGTCGCTGCTGTGAAGGTTCTAGGTGACATCACAAATCCCTATGGTTACATACACAACAAAGCTGGGTTGTTGTTGTTTACACTCTGCAAGGCCTGTGGAAGTGAGTGACATCATAGCACTGTAGTTCTGAGGGTTCTAGATGGATGCAACAATCTCCTGTTGCTTCTATGAAGGCCATAATAGACGACATCACCAAACAGCTCCATAGTCACATACACAGCAAAGGAGAGATGTTGTTTACACCTAGTGATGTCAGTGGTATTGAGTGACATCACAGCACAGTGCTAAGGCTCCTGGGCCTGGACACAGCAGCGGCTGCAATATCTCAACGGAGAATACGTTTATATATATGTGTGTGTGTGCGCGTATATATACATATATATATATATATATATATATATTTCTCCGCCGAAATCACTTTTAAACCCATTTCCACCTTTTTTTCCCTTCTCTTCCTCTTACTTTTTTTTCACGTTTTTTTACGTTTTTCTCCTTTTCGCCTCTTTTCTGGGCGTATTATTCTTCTTTTTCTTCTTTTTTTTCGTCTAATGCATACCCCATCAGTGCAGCAATGCTTATTCAATACCGCCAGCAGATGGAGACACTGGGGGATAATTTTCTAAGGATTTATACTGATTTTTCCTGTCTGAATTTGTCGCACAGAAAGTTGCAGGCCAAATATGTGTGACATTTCTGCGACTTTAGCTTCTAGAGCATTTTTACAACATTATACATAGGTGCTGAATACATAAAAAGCGACTGTTCAGCGACAGACAAGTCGCATCGGCTGAAAGTAGGCCAGAATGTCAGTCCATGTTGGAGCAGGTTTAGATACAGTCTAAAGTATAGATCTCAAAGTCTGTGCACAGAATTTAGCAAGGGCCTCGCACCTTCTGATGCATCAGGTAGGTGCACAATAGCATAGCCTAACCCTCTGTACTTTGGTCTATATTGATGCGGGACATAGACAGCCAGCTGATGACCAATCCATTAGTGCAATGGATGGCTGGAAGCATTTGTCTTTGCCTTTGCAATACCACAGAAGCAATGCATGGTCAATGTACAGCAATGACACACCTGTGTGAACAGCCAGGAGACCCCCCCCCCCCCCCCATGTTATGTTACATAGTTACATAGTTAGTACGGTCGAAAAAAGACATATGTCCATCAAGTTCAACCAGGGAATTAAGGGGTAGGGGTGTGGCGCGATATTGGGGAAGGGATGAGATTTTATATTTCTTCATAAGCATTAATCTTATTTTGTCAATTAGGAACATTCAGCACCCACCCGCTATCAAGGCAGCTGCCTATCATGTCATGCCCTACCTGCACAGGTGTGCTGGCTACTCAAATGATCCAATTAAGGAGGCCATTTAGTCAGCAGCAGCAGAAGTCCTGTGCCTGGACGCTCCAACAGCGGCCAGACACAAGCAGAAGCAGAAGCAGCAGCAGCAGCACCACCTTTTGTTTTTTGGCTGCAGCAGCAGCAAGGCCCACAGGGCTGGCTAGCTGGCTAGCCAGCAAGCAGGTAGCAATGAAAGTAGGAATCTTTCTTTTTAACCCTGTAAGGGGGTGGTGCACTGTACCCGAAGATACTGCCATATCGGGTCAATGCATAGGGCGACGGAAGCAAGCTTCGAAATCGGCCCCCGTTCTCAAAAATCCATTTAATATATGGTCCCCAGATAGGGGACGTATCAGATATTAAACTGATAAGAACAGATACTACACTTGATCTTAGCCAAAAGGCCGAGAAGCGATAACCGTGAAAGGGGCGGGCCCAACAAGGTGCCCTTCATGGGCACTATCACTGCTTGCTGTCAGGGAGGCTGCCAGACAATTTTCCATGCACACTCTGGGCTGGGGGGCAGTCAACCACCAGTACACACAGCAGAACCTAAACCCATACCATTATTGCTAAGCAGCAAGACAGGGGCCCATTGCACTCCCACGGGGCCTTTTTAAATGCAATCCATAACCCGGATTTGCCAGGAACCCTTCTTACTCCTCCTACTTGCATGTGACACTGGGCTTAGGATCTGCATAGGAAACACACACACAAGCACACACCTACCTTTGTTGCCTGCAGATGCCTCCTTGGCTGTCCCCAAACGGTATCAAACCAACACCCACGGGAAGCTGTAAGCATAGAGGACATGCCTGCACCCCATTGGACTTACCTGTGTGGGTTAAACCTGGGTTATTTGACAACCTATGGCGGTGATGGTTCTGCTCAGGCAGAGCAGTGCTGATGCTCCTCATAAAGCTGTCGCTGCTGTGAAGGTTCTAGGTGACATCACAAATCCCTATGGTTACATACACAACAAAGCTGGGTTGTTGTTGTTTACACTCTGCAAGGCCTGTGGAAGTGAGTGACATCATAGCACTGTAGTTCTGAGGGTTCTAGATGGATGCAACAATCTCCTGTTGCTTCTATGAAGGCCATAATAGACGACATCACCAAACAGCTCCATAGTCACATACACAGCAAAGGAGAGATGTTGTTTACACCTAGTGATGTCAGTGGTATTGAGTGACATCACAGCACAGTGCTAAGGCTCCTGGGCCTGGACACAGCAGCGGCTGCAATATCTCAACGGGGAATACGTTTATATATATGTGTGTGTGTGCGCGTATATATATATATATATATATATATATATATATATATATATATTTCTCCGCCGAAATCACTTTTAAACCCATTTCCACCTTTTTTTCCCTTCTCTTCCTCTTACTTTTTTTTCACGTTTTTTTACGTTTTTCTCCTTTTCGCCTCTTTTCTGGGCGTATTATTCTTCTTTTTCTTCTTTTTTTTCGTCTAATGCATACCTCATCAGTGCAGCAATGCTTATTCAATACCGCCAGCAGATGGAGACACTGGGGGATAATTTTCTAAGGATTTATACTGATTTTTCCTGTCTGAATTTGTCGCACAGAAAGTTGCAGGCCAAATATGTGTGACATTTCTGCGACTTTAGCTTCTAGAGCATTTTTACAACATTATACATAGGTGCTGAATACATAAAAAGCGACTGTTCAGCGACAGACAAGTCGCATCGGCTGAAAGTAGGCCAGAATGTCAGTCCATGTTGGAGCAGGTTTAGATACAGTCTAAAGTATAGATCTCAAAGTCTGTGCACAGAATTTAGCAAGGGCCTCGCACCTTCTGATGCATCAGGTAGGTGCACAATAGCATAGCCTAACCCTCTGTACTTTGGTCTATATTGATGCGGGACA